>NC_056742.1:104993895-105006395 GCF_019279795.1 Protopterus annectens
TCTTGTTGTCACCTTAGGACCATGCCAGGACTAAGCATTCCTTTTATGGATTGGCACATTTCTTTGAGGAACTCAATGTGATAGATTGCAACCATGATGCAATTAGGGCCCTCCTGGTCCACAGGGGGAGTGGCACCACAATAGGAAACACTACCATTCCATCAACTGCAAGGTAATGTGTGATATATGGGGGTGCACCACCAATGTCTCTGCCCAGCATCCTGTCAGTGCATATGATTCCTATATCTGGCACACTAGATTACTCTACCATCTCTTCCTACATGTTAGGATGCCCAGAGATCATTATGTTGGTAAGTGACAAAATATCGTTTAATATTGTATTTAAGTATTAATTCACATTAAAATGTATTGCTAATACTAAACTTTTTGATATCCATTACAGCCATGACTCATGACCAATGAGAAGTCCAAGTGGAGCTGTAGACATATAATACATCCCTGTCCCAGACTGAAGAGTTGTTTTAGGTGCTGGATGAGTTTGGCAGTGCCATTCAGTATGACAGAGCTACTGCATGCAGTATGTTTACTGCATGTTGCATTCTGCATGTAATGATCATGTAGTGGTCTATTGGTGATGTGGCCCATGCTGTCATTGCAGCTCCCAACTCCAATCCCACTTTGACTAATGATGACCAGCAGGCAGCTGTATTAAGGGACACCATGCTGCAGACTTGTGCATGGCATGTGGCTGGCAGGTACAGAAGCGGCAACTGGTCCACAACTATGGCATACATACATTCAGGTTAGTGTTTCCTTTATTGTAAAAAAACACAGAATACAGTTGATGCATGCAATGATATCTGTTGGCTGCACTATGTGGTGTATGGTCTGCTGTTACTGTTCATCTGATATTCTCTCTCATCTTAAAATAATTTTTCTATTATCTGTTAGAAATGTTACTTATATTATTGTCATGCCTGAGTGCTCACTGTCTCTTGTTTAGTAATGTTGTAAGGCATCATATAAAAATAATTCACATTTTTGTCTGCTTTGATGAATATGTTCTCCTTTACTGAATACTTAATTATACAAAAGTAATGAATATTTTCAACTTTGAAATACTTCCTGAGTTAATGCATTGCAAATTTAAGGAAAATTATTTATATTGCTTTTTTATATTATGCCATCTTCTCTTAGATTATTCTGTGCTTCTGCACATCAGATTAATTTTATGCTGTCATACACAATAATTTCTATCTTCAGAAGCATAAAAAAATCTATCATGCAGCAGGGATGGTGAAGTGGCAGCAATGAAAGTTTACATGGCAGGATACTCATTATAATGTGTCATTTGCTCGTAATATAGTTCTGAAAATTTTTGTGCATTACTTTTATGTTGTAGTTAACTGTCGTCTGTTGGAATGGTAATACCTCAACATTGTTTTATTACTTGTCTTTCATTGATGGTGTACATACTTGTTTTAAAGGTAAGAAAATCATATATTTGTAAACTCCAACCCCCATCACAGTTAGACAGATGTGTCTTTTAAGCTGATTCACAGTAGTTCAAGATCAAATGATTCATACGCATCTTCTATAGACAGGCTAGATGTTATTGCAAGTCATTTTGTGGAGTCGCTATCATGAAAACTTTAAGATGAGTTGATCCAATGATGTGACCTATTTGATGCAGGTAATTCTGCTGACACTAACCTGACAGTGCTGTGTGACCATGACTGTGACAGAACTGCTAGGTGTAGATGAATTCTGACATGGCCTGCATTAAATATGTTGTGTTTGTTCATCTTGACTACTTACATTATTTTCCTGAGACCCCCCCCCCCGTGTGTCCAGACAGTGCCCTACCCTTTGCTCCATGCAAGATTGACTCCAGCTTAATTCTCCATGTCCTAACTAGTGTATGAATGGAGGTGGCCACTGAAGGTTGGTGTGCCACCATACTATGCATCAGTGTGATCATGGCATTATCTTTACTCTCTACCATATCCAAGTAGTGTTGAAAATTATAATGCATATCCTGTAGGACTAAGACCATTTCCAGCTGATCCCCCAGGTGCAGTGCTTTGAGCCGTAACAATGTCACAGCACATTTCCTGTTGGGCAGCCAATGCTTTATGTGTTTCCTGGGATAGCTGTAAGAAATTCCTCTGCCTGGTTCCCCTTTGCAAAGTTGTCAGTGTGGACACTGTTACCTTTGAATGCCTGCCATAATCCTGAAAGTGTTCCTGTCAGTTTGGACATACTGATACATCAGTAATATCCATTCTGCTGCAGATAGAATCCAAGTTTATTAGTATAAATGAACTGTTTGTTTCTGATGCTGACCATTTTGAAAACATTAACAACAATGGAATAGCAATCAAGGGGAGAATGGGACACTTACCATGCACAGCGCCTTCATTTCCATCTTTTGCTGATGTAGAAGATTCACATAATAATAATTAATTGTGACAGGTTTAATTACACCATTCCTTGTCAATATTCAATTATGTTTATATAAATGTATGTTACTAATTTTAAACCATCCTTCATGATGAGATGAGTGTCACTGCTGCAGACATTGGTAAGATGAAGCAATGTCCACACCACCTCTAATTCTTCCTGTTCCACCATCTTCTGTGTCACAGTCAGCCTCATGGATGGGCAGAAGGTATTCCTTATCTGCTGTTAACTGAATAAGATTTGGAACCCCCATAGTAATTTGGAAAACTGCATTCTGCCTGGCCTTGTTTTAAGCACATACAACTATATAATCTGCCCTTGTCTTACACTGAGCCAGTGCTCAATTTCTGTCACATGTTGCATTCATTTAAATTAATTGACTCCAGGCCTTGTTTCTCCAGGCTTGTCTGGGCCCCACTTTACCACAAAGAAGTTTCCCATATGTCCTAAGTGCTTCCATTAGGACACAATTTTTCTCATGGCTGAAATTATTCTTTCTCTGCTTTGATCCCATATTTGCTATGATTATTACATGTGAAAAAAGGGCCGCAGTCAGAAAGTGTGGCAATGATGTTTGGAAGTAATCAGATTTTTTTAAAGAACAAAAAAACTGGCCAAGTCATCCTGACCCACACATTAAATAAAAATATTTCTTAACACAAACCACATAACTACATCACCCAATCACAATTGCAATCATATCATTCAAAAACATATCCACACCTTCTCCTACACACAGCCCAAATTAACTATCATTAATTAACTTAATAATCAGTTCTTTCAATTCACTCTATCAATAACCCCCAAAGCTATCCTAATTAAGAAACTCTACCCTTCAATACCACTACCTACCTATCCCTTCCAACTATTACCTTCTTGCTTCATCTACAGTGTCTATCAATACTTCTGCTACACTATTCCTCCCTCTCTCCTTATTTCTCTGCCCCTACTAAACTTAACAACACTACACACACCATACTTATCTATTAAAGTAGCATCTACAACATCTTCAAAAACTCTAACTTTCCCTATCCTGTATATGCTTAATGTATTTTTTCACACCAAACTAAAAAAAATCTTCCCCTACAAACCAACACCTTCAACCACTCATACTTGACTTACCATCATAGATCAAAAATAAATCATTCTCCCATTATTTATCTACAAATATATTGTAACCTGTCCCAATGTGGAGATATCCATCCCAACCCAGGACCCATGTCTGCCTGTTTCAACCACCTTAACATGTACAAATCATTAAAGATTACAACTCTCAACCTTCAAAGTGTTAGAAACAAAATCCTAGAATTCCATGCCTGGTTATCGTACAGCAAACCAGACATATTAGCTGCCCCAGAAACCTGGCTACAACCCTACATAAAAGACTCGGAATTCCTCCCTGCAGGCTATGCCTGCTTAAGAACAGATAGACCTTGCTAGA
The DNA here is from genome assembly GCF_019279795.1 of Protopterus annectens. Taxonomy (NCBI): domain Eukaryota; kingdom Metazoa; phylum Chordata; order Ceratodontiformes; family Protopteridae; genus Protopterus; species Protopterus annectens. The sequence continues at coordinate 104,997,761 of NC_056742.1, forward strand.
AAAGAAGGAAACATTGCACTACTCTTTCCAAATACCTTCACTATAGTCCTCTATTCTAACATCATCCCACAATCTTACACTGCCAAAATTATAATACCATTCCTAAAAATGAATAACTGTAAAAATATTTGCATTATAGCCTATACATCACCCCAGGCAACAATATTCTTCTTTTACAAGAAATTCTTGCCTGGATATCAAACAATATAAAAAAAATGAAACAATTATCCTAGGTGATGTAAACATAAATTGGCTTGATCTCTCTAACCACTCTCCTTCATCCATTATCAATCTATTTAATTTTACACAACTAATTACCAATATAACAAGACCCAACAAAAATAAAGATAGTAGTTCCATCCTTGACTGGATTCTAGTGTCTGATCCAAAAAAAATTTCCTGAGCAGGTGCACTACTTTACAGTATCAGTGAGCATTTACTTGCCTATATTCTACGTAAGACCACTCCATTACCAGGTGAATACCAGTACAAACAAATATAAATTTAACTAATTTCAACACAGCAAGCCTTAATGAAGCATTGAAAAACATCAACTGGGACATACTAAAAGTCCTTCCCTTAGATGAGGCTATTGAATTCTTTAACTCAGCATTTCTCAGGACCCTAAACAAACTAGCACCACTCCATCAAAAAAAAAAAAAAAAAAAAAGAGTAAAAACTAACCATGCCATCTGGCTCTCTAAAACCACCATGCAGCTCATGGCTGACAGGGACAAATTATGGAAAATTTGGAAAAAAATAAATATCCCGCTGATCTATTGCAATTTAGGCAACTCTGAAATCAAGTAAAGCATCTAGTCATTAAAGACAAAATAAAACTACCCAGGTCTTCAAAAGACCTGTAAACAAAACTCAAAGATATTCTGGTATTCCATTTCATCTCCAGTAAACTCTGTGGTGCAAAGAACAATCCCTGTCCAAATCCAGATAAAACACCCAGTGAAATAGCCACTCTCTTCAATTCATACTTCATTAACACCATATCTAATCCTGCTTCCACCTTTCCTCAAACTAACTGTAGCAATAAGCCTGCTTCACCAAAACAGTCCACACAAAAAACACTTTTCCCTCCCTATCAAGCTTTTCTTTTTCCCCCATGCCTACTGCTACTATAGCTAAACTACTCTTCAAGCTCAAACCTGGCTCTAATACTCCTGACAACCTACCCCAAGGAATACCTACAAATGTCAGCCAAAGTCATCACTTACCCAATCAGTATACTTAACAGATCTATCCAAGAGCCCTCTGTACCTGCTATCTGGAAAAAAGCATATATTCTTCCCCCTTCACAAAGGCAGCAACAGTACAGAAATGTCCAGCTTTTGCTCGATTGCAATTCTCCCCAGCTCTAAAATCTTAGAAAAAAACACATCCACACCCACATTTTAAACTATCTACTTCAAAACCAGTGTCTTTCCCCCACTCAGCACAGGTTCAGGACAGGCCATAGAACTACAATAGCTCTCATATCCTTCATGGATACTGTTAACCAAGCTCAAGATGCAGGTAAAATTGTAACTTCACTCTTTTTCTACTTCTGTAAAGCCTTTGATACTGTCTCCTACCCTCTACTTCTCACAAAATGTTCTAAACTAGGCATCTCACCCCCAACCATAAATTGGCTCACCAACTACCTCAAAAGTCTACCAAATGGCAGCACCATTTCTCTCCATTCCTTGACACATCCACAGGTGTTCCCCATGGCTCCATACTAGGGCTTCTTCTTTTCAGTATTTTCATCAATGACTTTCACTCCACCTTTACTCACGGATATGTAATACAATATGCAGATGACTCAACTATCATCTGCTCTGCAAACTCTAAATCTGAACCCAAAAAGTTACCCAAAGGGCCCTTACATCTACCAAAACTTGGATGACCAACAATTACCTTGCCCTAATCCCTAATAAAACAAAACTCCTGTTATTTACTCCTAAGAACCTCCCCCAAACAGGACTAAATTCTCTATACATTCCAAAAATAAAACTATTATTGAGGTTGTTTCCCATACTAAACTGCTAGACATCATCTTAGATGAAAACCTAACTTTTGACCTGCATGTACACAATAGTATAAAAAACACATCAAAATGGGGTATCCTCTATAGACATAAACACTTTCCTAGCTGCTCTACAAAACAAACCCTTTCCTCAACCTTTCATCTACGTTCTCTCCTATATGGTGCTCCCCTCCTCACCGATATTCAGTCTTCCCTGAAGATGAAGCTAGAGATCTGCTGCAATAAAATAACCAAGTTTGCAGCTAATGCAAAATATTCCTCCCATCACTGTTTCTTCTTACACTTACTGAATTGGCTTGAACTCCCACATTGCCTAACATACCTACAATTAAGCACAGCATACAAAATCATCTACAAACCATCAGACTGTCCAGCCCTTGCTTCTATACTTACTCACTATCACCCAAACAGACCTCTCAGATCTAAGAACCAACTTAACCTGCAAGTAGTAAAACCAAACCTTCATGCTGGTCAACTGCTCTACTCCTTCTTAACTGCCAAACAATGGAATGCACTCCCATTAACAACAAGGACCACCAGCAATGCTTCTTCTTTCAAACAGTCTCTAAGGTAACACCTCTCCACTTTATGGCACTGCACATGCACCAATGTGACACCTCCTGTAACCTGATTCCTTAAAATCTCTACCACTATCCCTTTTATTGACGTCCCCCGTACAAATTAAACCTGTCCACCTACTAACATTATTATCATATTGAATTTATGTATATGATATGTACTCCCTACTTCTACTTTTAACTTATATGATTGAAATTTACTCTCATGCCTTAATTTTATTATAAGTTCTGCAGAGCATTTTTATAAGTGTTTAACATTCTTACCACATTACTTAAGTTAAACTGTCAATAAAGTTTCATACTTCACCTAACTATGGCATGGCATTCAACATAATCTCTTATTTTATACTGTAACTAATGTAGTTGCTAATAATAACCTGTACTGTACTGTAACTAATGTAGTGCTAATAACAAGGCCCTACCATTACTCATCTGTGACTTCATACTTTTTAATGTATTGCAATTATATAATTAGCTATTACTGGGTTTATTTAACTGTTAATGACAATTTCCTAATGTATGTAGTTGTGACTTTCTTTATTGAACTGTTACTCAAATGTGTTTTATTGTATAATTGTTTTAATGTGGTGGTTTTCTCCCTGGGCCTCCACTGAAAATAGGCTCACTGAGGCCCAGTGTTTATCCCGGTAAACAAATGCAAATAAATAAATAAATAAATATATACAGAAACCTCAATATAGCTATATAAAATTGCAATATATTAAATACAGTTCATTCAGGTAATGGATGCAATCACTTCTCTCACAAAAAAAAAAAAAAACACATGCTTGCCCTACCCTCTAACATTATCATGTATTTACTAGCCTGTTTCCTACCTTTCCTGTAATTAGTGTTCCAGATATAGATTTGCTGTATCCATGACTATTTCTAAGCTTCTGAGCCTCCAAGCCTTTCTGTGTTGGAGGGAAGCCTTCTAGCTTATCAGTGGGAGTGGTAAGCACTAGGTAACCTGTCTACCACATAAGGAGTGGTTCTGGCCCAGAATTTGTAGTTATTGGCCATTTGGGCGGTCTTCCATCTCTCTCAACTTTCTGATTTGAAGGCCTGCATTAGCACTTGTTTCTGTCCTGTAACTCCTGGGCCCATCTCATTTGCTCACTCAAAAAAAAAAAAAAATCTGCTTTTACTGTATTTGTGTTTCTTCCTACTTTATTTTTCTTTTGCATCATCTTAAAAGTACTCAAATGTATTTATTACTGCTTGGTGTAACTCATTCTAAGCCTTTTAGTTTAAGCACTTGGGCTTCAGACCAGTTGTTGTACATTAGGAAGGTTTGTGGTCTGCACTGTGGTGGCAGGACAGGTAGCTTACATCCTTCTAAGTTGGGAACTGCTGATTGAGGGCTCAGTGTCTGTTATTCTAAAAGTGTATTAATTCTGTTTTAAGCACTTGGGCTTCAGGCCAGTTATTTTACATTAAAAAGGTTTGTAGTCTGCACTCTTGTGGGAGGAGAGGCTGGACCTTGCCCTTCTAGCTGGGGATTTCTGGTTAAAGGTTTATAGTGCCTGCATATCTAAACTGCTTCTTACTGAAATTGGTACACCTTGTTTGCTGTAGCATAGACTAGATCCAGGCCTGCTGAATCTAGCTTTGATTGTATAACCTGAGCACTAATCCAGGCATTCTTTAAAGTATTCAATTGTATTTATTGCTGCTTGGTAGTAACTTCATTAAAGTGTAGCTATCATTCTAAGTCTTTTGGATTAAGCACTTGGGCTTCAGACCAGTTGTTTTACATTAGGAAGGTTTGTGGCCTGCATTGTGGTGGCAGGACAGGTAGCTTACATCCTTCTAAGTTGGGAACTGCAGATTGAGGGTTCAGTGTCTGTTATTCTAAAAGTGTATTAATTCTGGTTTAAGCACTTGGGCTTCACGCCAGTTGTTTTACATTAAGAAGGTTTGTGGTCTGCACTGTAGTGGCAGAACAGGTAGCTTACATCCTTCTAAGTTGTGAACTGCTGATTGAGGGCTCAGTGACTGTTATTCTAAAAGTGTATTAATTCTGGTTTAAGCACTTGGGCTTCAGGCCAGTTATTTTACATTAAAAGGTTTCGTGGTCTGCACTCTTGTGGGAGGAGAGGCTGGACTCTGCCCTTCTGAGCTGGGAATTTCTGGTTAAAGGCTTATAGTGCCTGCATATTTGAACTGCTTCTTACTGAAATTGGTACACCTTGTTTGCTGTAGCATAGACTAGATCCAGGCCTGCTGAATCCAGCTTTGTTTGTATAACTTGAGCACTAATCTAGGCATTCTTTAAAGTACTCAATTGTATTTATTACTGCTTGGTAGTAACTTGATTAAAGTGTAGCTATCATTCTAAGTCTTTTGGATTAAGCACTTGGGTTTCAGACCAGTTGTTTTACATTAGGAAGGTTTGTGGCCTGCACTGTGGTGGCAGGATAGGTAGCTTACATCCTTCTAAGTTTTGAACTGCTGATTGAGGGCTCAGTGTCTGTTATTCTAAAAGTGTATTAGTTCTGGTTTAGCACTTGGGCTTCAGGCCAGTTATTTTACATTAAGAATATTCGTGGTCTGCACTCTTGTGGGAGGAAAGGCTGGACTCTGCCTTTCTGAGCTGGGAATTTCTGGTTAAAGGCTTATAGTGCCTGCATATTTTAACTGTTTCTTACTGAAATTGGTACACCTTGTTTGCTGTAGCATAGACTAGATCCAGGCCTGCTGATTCTAGCTTTATTTGTATGCTGCTTGTTTGTTTGCTTGTTATTTCCCTGAAACACTAATTCCACCTAAACCACGGCTTTTCAGCGCTTCTGTGGATCCATAGTGATATCTGCATTGCTTACTGTACTTATTTCCTTGTTTCACTTGAAAGAAAGTTACTGTTTGTCGTTTTTGCATTTAAGTTACCTGTAACACATTGCATTTAAGTTACCTGGCACTTGCTCACTAAAGCAATTATATAAGTCAGCACTAAAGTATTAAAAGCATTACACCCTCACAAACTCCCCTTGAGTACCTCGTTCCCCATTGGCCCTTTTTTTCAATTATAAAGGAATTCCCATTACTATTCTAGCATGTCCAAAGGTCAGTTGCCAATCTCCTCTCCAGTCCAGCTGGTGAATCTGGGAATCTTGAGGCAATGTTACAACTGCTTCATGTACACAGACGACCCTCTCCTCCTCCCAACAAATTCCAACACATGTGAGAGATGCAACCATATAGCCATACTGGAGGCTAAGCTCTCGCAACTCAGTACTGACAAAACCAGTCAGGAGGAGAAGGAAACCACACTCACTACAATTCCAGTCTCACATAGACCTACCACGACAGCAAACCAAACACATAAACACACAAAAACATACTCAGAGGCTCTAAATAAAAATCTGCCTAAGCAGCAGAGACATCCAAAGCAGACACCCAAGCAACCGCTACCCCAAAACAAAACACGTGCAACACATAGCTCACAAAGCCAGTGTGCCAAACAGTCACAGCCCTTAAGGCTAAACAACACACCTGATACACTTGTAATAGGTGACTCTATCATCAGGCACACTGACGTCCTGCTCACCAGACTGAACAAGGAGAAGGTCATGGTGAGCTGCCTGTCAGGCGCTAGGATCCGCCACATAACACAAGCACTCAGGTTACTCCAAGGCAAGTACAAATATGACTCAGTCATTGTCCATGCTGGTGTGAATGACCTGAAACATACCTCCCTGGACTACATGAAAAGAGACATAGAGGAGCTCTCTGAGCATGTAGCCCAGGCCGGTATGACCCTGACCTTGAGTAGCATCTTACCCTCACCAAGAATGATGCCACAATATGAAGACAAGATGATCAATTTCAACAATTGGCTTAAGTACTGGTGTCATTCAAAGGGGATCCAATGCCTGTCAGCCTGGGATGACATGCTCGACAAGTCACGATGCTTTGCTAGGGACGGCTTGCACTTGTCACCCATGGGCTTTCGGATATTGGCAAAGGCTCTTGATACCCCCATAGTGCCTTTTTTAGGCAAGGCTCAAAAGACAAACCCACCTCCATAGGTATCACAAGGGATAAGAAACTAAGAGTAATGCTACTCAATGCCAGAAGTCTAAACCTCAAGATGCACACACTCAAAACTCTCCTTAGCATGAAGAACATCGATATCTGTGCAGTAACAAAAATCTGGTTCAAGGCTCCCAAGAGCACCCCAGCACTACCAGGTTATACCTCATACCATGCTTTTTGGCCCCAAAACTTGGACTGTACCACAAAAGGAGGGGGAGTATCAATATTTGTCAAAGATACCTACACCTCCAGGTTGGTGGCACAGCACGAAGCATCAGAGACTATCCATGTGCAACTAACAGTGGGTAAAACTGTCTTCCAGTTTATAGCCTGCTATAGACCACCCTCCCAAACCCAGGAACCCCACTCAGCCTTCCTGAGAACAATGGAAAATATGAAGGTCTCCCCAAACACCATTATATTGGGCGACTTCAACTACCCAAACATAGACTGGGAGCATTACTCTAGCTCCAACACCCTAGACCAAAGGTTCCTAGAATTTATAAACTCAAATGCTATGGAATAACTTGTTACCACTCCCACAAGAGGGGAAAACATACTGGACCTGATCATCACCAACATGGGGACTCTATGCTCCAGACCAGAAGTGCATCCCTCACTGGTAAGATCATACCATAAACTAATCTCACTGGATATTCACATCCCGACTCCACCCCCTGCCCTGAAAACCACAGTGAAAAACTTCTCTAAAGCAAATTTCACACTCCTCAAAACTGAGGTGGAATCCTTCAAATCCCCTGGGCCTGTGGAAAATATGGCCCAGACCGCAGAATCCTTTATAAATGCATTCTATGAACACCTTCAGGAATGCATGGATCATGCAATCCCAAATAAAACCAAGACCCAATCCTCCAAAGGCAGACGTCCTGTCTGGTGGACCCCAGCCATAAACAAACTATACAATAGAAGGAGGAAGCTACTACATGATAGAGCAAAATCCCAAAAAGGGAAGGCATCTCTGATCAGTATTAGCAAAAACTACGGGCACACTTAAAATCGTCTAAGGCCAGCTTCGAGAGAAAAATTGCACAGGACACTAAGGATAATCACAAGGCTTTCTTTAGTTATGTTAGGAACCTGGGTGGGAATTCCCAGATATGCTCAGAATTAGTCCAAAATGACAAAAAATACACCAAACCCACAGACATTGGCAACATCCTAGCTGACAGGTTCAGCGCTAACTTCTCTCCCCTCCCCCACCAAAAGGGCAACTATCTATCCCAGCAGAGTGCTGCCCCCCTGACATCTCAGATGCTCAGGTAAGAGCTGCCCTCTCCGAAGCAAAAAACACAGTATCAATGGGACCAGACGGTGTCCCGGGCTGTGTCCTATATGAACTCCAAGAAGAGCTAAACCCAAACATAAAACTACTGTTCAATCTCAGCCTTACTACAGGATATGTACCCAAAGAGTGGCGTACAGCAACAGTGGTCCCTCTCCACAAAGGTGGTAACTCAACGGATCCTGGAAACTATTGCCCCATAAGCCTGACTAGCTTGGTCTGCAAAGCTATGGAAAGGATCATCATGGACCTCATGAATAAAGATATTGGGGACCTACAGACACTGGATCCTACCCAGATCGGCTTTGTTAAGGGCAGATCCTGCCTCTTAAACCTGGTTGATTTCTTTGAAACAGTCACCAAGGCCATTGATGAGGGGAAGGTGGTCCACACAGCTACCTGGACCTCGCAAAAGCCTTCGATACAATACCCCACTCGGGCACTATAGATAAGCTCACCAGCTTAAATATAAACCCCTATGTCACTAGATGGGTTGCAAACTGGCTCAAGGACAGTACCCACATGGTTAGAATTGCTGGAGCCATGTCAGACTCCAAATCAGTTACAAGTGGCATCCCACAAGGCTCAGTCCTGCGACCTCTCTTGTTCGGTATATATTTCTCGGAGGTACAGGCCAACACGGAAGGACTGTGGCTGACCAAGTTAACAGATGAC
>NC_056742.1:105011395-105071395 GCF_019279795.1 Protopterus annectens
TTCAAAAGTTGAATAACCACACATTGAGTTCTTGTGTAATCTTTGAAATAGTGTACTTGAATATTTGTTTTTATTTTAATAGCAAAGAACAAACAAAGTAAAATTAAAAACAAATAACTATTTAAATACATCCATGGATTGTAATATATCAATGTAATACAAATTATCAATGGTTAATCTTTTCCAAACAAATCTTGAGTTTTAGCCATGACTTAAAGGATTGAGTAATATTAGAAGTTCTCATCCTAATTTTACGTAACTCACTACTACGTACAATTTTTACCACACTGAGAAATTTAGTACAAGAGGAAGCAGTTTTACTCTTCCAGTTCTTGGTTATTATTTTCCTAGCTATTGCTAGTATAGACTAAAGAAAAGGCACTTGAATCCTTGGAATTATTTCAGGGATAATAGCATTAAATAAAATCAATGACTTGGAAATATTACATCTATCCAACCACAATGCCTGAATAATTTGTTAGAATCACCTCTCCAGCAATTGATTTTATTTGATTTATAGATAACTGTAACTTTGTTAGGTATAACAAATTCTTTGTGCAAGAATTTTCAGGTGAAAAATTTCCAGTATAAAGAGGATGTACTGTTTTCTTTTGACTTTAATACTATTTTTATCTTCGTCTGTAAAATTTCCATTATTAATTTTTGTGGAATAATTCCAAAAAGTATTGTCTACGTATAAGAAGTCTAATCTAAGAATTCTATAAATCTGTGATAAGTAAGACTTATTTTTCTTCTTCTTCTGCTTCTTCTTTTGGCTTTTCCTGGTTCCCACTATGGATCACCTGCCTGCCCATGATTGGCTGTGGAGTTTTTATGGTATTGAGTTGCCAACCTTCCATGAAAGGCACACACACACACACACACACACACACACACACACACACACACACACACACACACACACACACACACACACACACACACACACACACACACACACTCATGCCTAGGACCAATTTAGAGTGCCCAATCCACCTACAGTATGGAATGTGGGAGGAAACTTGAGCACCCAGAAGTAACCCACACAACCACAGGGAGGACATGCAGACTCCGCACAGAAGGCACCCCAGCTGAGGATCAAACTGGAAAACCTCTTGCTGTGAGGTGGCAATGCTAACCACTGCTTATTTATCTCTAAATTTTATGAGACTTATTTTTCTTTGATTTATTATTAATATTAAGTAGGAATTCCAATATTTGGGGGAAAGATTTCTTATCCAAGTTAATATCTTTTTAATCTTTGAATTTACAAAATCCCTAAATGTTTGTAGTGTTAACTATTTATTAGATTCATAATTGTATCTGTAAATTATGTTTTCAAAATAATGTATTTCAGTTCCATTTAAAAAATGATGACAATAAAGCAAGTTATTTTGCTTTTTTAAATCTTTCATGCTAGTGAAATTGTGTGTTTCTTAGCATTCATTTGTATATGCTATTGAAAATGTGAAAAGAGTAGGTCTGTAATACAATAATTAGAATATATGAATTTCTGGCAGGAAGAAAAATATAATTTATATAGGGAATTTGATTAGAAGGATTGTTTCCATTTAAACAGTAATCTTTTAATAACCAGACAAAACTGCTGCAAATTATTTGTTTATGACAATTAATAAATGTGTTTGTTATTTTTAGATGATAATACTTGATGTATTAGTTTCCATTTTGAGTCATATGATGAATTTATCCATGACAGAATAATTTTTACAATAGTTGAAGTAGCATGCAATTGAATATCAGGGAATCCTATTCCACCTTTATCCCAACCTTTTGTGCTCCAATTAAAATAAACTATTGGCTTATTTGGATGCCAAACAAACTTGAGTAGGATGTTATTAATCTTTTTCATTATTTTTTTAGTGGTCAATGTCAATGATTGCATAACAAATAGTATTTCAGGGAGAAATCACTATCTTAATTAGCATTAAACATTCTTCCATAATAAAGAAAAAAGTATTCCAACTTGTGAGTAGACTTGTAATGTTATCAATAACCTGTTGAAAAGTCATTTGTATCATTTCCTTACTGTTAGACGTAATGATTATACCAAGATATTTACCTTCAGAGTTATTCCAATAGAAATCAGAATGTTTTATATGATTTATTAATGCACTTGTTTTATTATGATTAACTTTAAAGCTTGAAATGCTTTCAAATTGCCTCATAGAACTAATTATATAGTCTAGTTATTTTTTCTATATTTTCTATTGTAAGCAAATTGTCATCCATAAAGAGTTGAATCTTTAGTTCCAAATCATCTTCTCTTTTTATACCATAAATATTTTGTTTGACCTGATAAAGTTAGCAAAAGGTTCTATTACTAGTGCAAAAAATAGTGGAGATGGTGGCAACCTCATTTAGTACCTTTTTTTAGTTTAAAGGAATTAGAATGAAAGGAACCTATTTGATGTAAGCACAAGAATTAATGTAAAACTGTGAAATTAATGCTAATAACTCAACTGAGAAGTTATATTCTTTAAGCGCTTTAAATAAATAAGGCCAATTGACTGATGCAAAAGCTATGTCTAAATCAAGACTAATAACAGAAAGTTCTTTTTTTATTTTTATTTGCATAATCTATTAGCATGTGTATCCTTATTATATTATCTTGTACCTGTCAATCCAAAATAAAACCTGTCTGATCTTTGTTAATTAATTTTAGTATTATTCGATTAATTCTATTTGCTAAAATTAGCATGAACATCTTATAGTCAACATTTAGGAGTGACATTGGTCTATAACAGAACATTTTGAAGGATCTTTGTCTTGCTTTAGAATAGGTAAAATGGAGGAATATTTCCAAGATGGGGGAACCTCTGAATTATTTTTTTTATTATTTCCCAGACAGCTTTTTCCAGTATAAAGACTGCATTATCTGGCAATGGTTTATATAGTTCAGGTATAAGACCATCTAAACCACGAGCCTTATTATTTTTTAACTTTTTAATTTGTTCTTTTATTTCTTTTAAAGTAATATGTCTATCCGTTTTATTTAATTGTTTATTTGTTAATTTATTCTTTATATTTTCCTTTAGGAAAGTATCTATTATTTCATCATTTACTAACTTATTTGAATTTTTATTTATATTTTCATAGAATATGCTAAAATGCTTAAGAATACCCTTAATATCTGTTTTCCTTTCTTTTTAGTTATTTATTTGTAATGTAACTCTTTAATGAAATTTAGTCTATTCATTTTCTTAGAGCTAGTAGCAAGTTTATGTAAGCTTGATGGGTTCACTGAATATGTTTGAACTTTTAGTTTTTCCAGGTTTTTAACATTTTGTGATTTAGAATTTCAACTTATTTTGTGTTCAGATTTTTTGGTTCGGACTGACTAGCAGTGTCGTTTGGTTTTAGGTCTAACTTTATTTTATCTCTTTCAGTTTGTAATGCATTTAATTCTTTATCCCATGCATTTGTTTTATTCATATACCAGCATGTAATTCTACCATTTAAGTAAGCCTTTAGTGAGTCCCAAAGGATGATATCGTTTACGTCAGCATTTGTATTTATTTATATAAAGTTCCTGATCTCATTTGCATACCACTCTTTAAATCCTTTTATTTTAACAATGTATACTGGTAGTCTTGTATGATGAATTAAGACATTATTTTTTTTTAATAATGCTGAATGCAATAGCATTGTGATGTGATAATGGACATGACATTATGGAACTTCCTCTTATATTTGAAATCAAATTGCCTATAACAAAATCTTGTCAATATTTGTCTGAGTTCCATATCTACAACTCATTCTACAGCTTTTGGCCCCAGAATTTGGACTGAAGCTCCAAAGGTGGTGGTGTTTCCATATTCATAAAGGATGAACACACCTCCAGACTAGTAGCCCAACATAACGCATCTGAGATACTTCAGGTGCAGCTAACATTGGGTAAGACAGCAATTCACATCCTAGCCTGCTATAGGTCCTCAACCATGTCCCAAGAGTCACACTCCATGTTCCTAAGCACCCTGGAGAATATTAGGGTCCAATCTAACACTCTCATACTGGGCGACTTCAACTGCCCCTCCATTAACTGGGAAAACTACTCATGTACCAATACTCTTGCCCGAAATTTCCTGGAATTCCTTAATTCCAATGCCCTGGATCAGCTCGTTCTTACCCCCACTAGAGGTAACAACATCCTTGACCTGGTCATTACTAACATGGGTGACCGCTGCTCGATACTATTAGTCAACTCTTCCCTGGTTAGATCTGACCACAAACTAATCACCTTGGAAATCCACCCCCCACCAAAAAAAAAGGTAACCACCATGAAAAACTTCTCCAAAGCTAACTTTAGGCTCCTATAAACAGAGGTGGCTAATTTCACAGCACCCATGCAAATGGAGATCAGTTGCATGACTGCCGAATCATTCACCAAAGCACTGTATGAACATGTACACAAATGCATGGATCTCTTCATACCAACAGAACCAAGATGCTCTCCTCCAAAAAAAGGAAGCCAATCTGGTGGCTCCCTGCCATAAACAACAGAAGGAGGAAACTGATGCGGAATAAGGTGAAGTCTCAAGACTGGAAAAACTCCCTTATCAGCCTCAAGAAAAAATTGAGATCTCTCATCAAATCCTCTAAAGCTATTTATGAAAACAGAATTGCAGCAGATAGTAAAGACAACTACAAGGTCTTCTATAATTCTGTAAAGAATCTCCATGACAATACCCAGATTTGCTCTGAGCTACTGCACAATGGTACCTCTTATACCAAGCCAACAGATATTGCCAATATACTAGCTGACAGATTCAGTGCCAACTCTAACATCCCCCCCCCCCCCCGGGGACCAGTCACAATACCAGTAGATTGCCAGGCACCCAGTACTACTGCTGCACAGGTTAAAACAGCACTGTTCAAGGCCAAGAATACAGCTTCTCTGGGACCTAACAATATCCCTGGCTGTGTTTTACATGAACTACAAAGTGAACTGGCACCTCACCCGTGTGCCCTGTTCAATCACAGCCTCACCTCAGGCTTTATCTTTACCGAATGGTGCACTGCTACAGTCATCCCTCTCCACAAAGGAGGAGTGACTACAGACCCTGGGAACTATTGCCCCTTTAGCCTGACAAGTCTTATGTGCAAAGCTATGGAACACATCATTATCATGGACCTAATAAACAAGGATATAGGGAATCTCCATACTATGGATCCCACACAGTTTGGTTTTGTGAAGGGTAAATCATGCCTGCTCAACTTGGTCAACTTCTTTGAGTAAGTCACCACAGCTGTGGATGAAGGCAAGGTAGTTCATACAGCCTACCTTGATCTGGCCAAGGCCTTTGATACCATTCCCTACTCAGGAAGCATAGAAAAACTCACTAAGCTAGGCATCAATCCCTATATCACTAGGTGGGTTGCAAACTGGCTCACAGGTAGAACCCACAGTGTGAAAGTAGCTGACTCCAAGTCAGACTGCCGACCAGTTATGAGTGGAGTCTCACCGGGTTCGGTCCTAGGTCCTCTCCTGTTTGGTATCTACTTCTCTGAAGTCCAGGCCAACACAAAGGGACTCTGGCTGACAAAGTGTGCAGATACTTGCAAGTTGGGAGCTATTATTAACTCCCCAAATTATGTTGACATCCTACAGAAAGCCCTCACTGAGACCAATGACTGGTGTCAGAACCAAGGCCTTAAGCTCAATGCCAAAAAATGTGTCGTCATCCCCTTTGGGAAAAACCCAGTTCCCATGAATTACCACATTGATGGTAGCCCACTGAACACAGAAGGTGTTATAAGAGATCTGGGAACACAGGTTGACAGCAACCTCTCTTTTGATCACCACATTGCCGCTGTGGTCAGAAAGTCCTTCTATGTGGCACATCTCATTACTAAGGGTTTTGCATCCAGGAAGAAAGAGGTCATTGGCCACAGGCTATGTACCCATAGACTGGTGCACAGCAACAGTTATTCTGCTCCACAAAGCTGGAGCCACAACAGACTCTGGGAACTATCATCCAATACGCCTGACTAGCTTGGTCTACAAGGCTATGGAGCGCATAATCATTGAACTCATTAACAAATACATTGGGAACCTCCAAACACTGTACCCTACCCAGTTCGGCTTTGTTAAGGGCAGATCATGCCTCCTACACCTGGTGGACTTCTTTGAGACAGTTACCAAGGCTATAGATGAGGGAAAGGTGGTACACACAGCCTATGTAGACCTTGCAAAGGCCTTCAACACCATTCCCCATTTTGGTATTTTAGACAAGCTCACCAGCCTGAACATAAACCCCTATGTTACAAGATGGGTTGCCAATTGGATCATGGACAGAACCCACATGGTAAGAGTTACAGGAGCTAGGTCATCTCTAAACTGGTTACAAGTAGCATTCCCCAGGGCTCAGTCCTAGGACCCCTCCTGTTCACCATATACTTCTTGAGAGGTACAGACAAGCACAGGAGGACTATGGCTGACTTAGTTCGCAGATGAATGCAAACTAGAGGCTATAACTGACTCACCGGCTGACACAGACATCCTACAAAAGGGTTTCACTGAGATGGATACCTGGTGTCAAAATCATGGCCTCAAGCTTAATGCCAAAACGTACATAGTTATTCCCTTTGGAAATAACAAAGTACCCACAAACTACCACATAGGTGGTAGTCCCCTAAATACAGAAAATGTAATAAGGGATCTGGGGACCCAAGTAGATAGTAATCTCTCCTTTGATAATCACATTGCCAAAGTGGTTAGAAAATCCTTCTATGTGGCCCACCTAATCACAAAAGGGTTTGCATCTAGATCAAAAGAGGTCATTGTGCCCCTCTACTCATCACTCATCAGACCCATCATAGAGTACAATGCCCCATTTGGGATTTACCTTACAAGACACCTGCAACAGCTGGAAAGACCACAGAAGTACCTCAACAAGAGGATCACTGGTCTCAAACAGATGTCCTATGCAGCTCGACTGAAGAAACTCCAGCTGTACTCGGTTGCATACCGCCTGCTCAGAGGTGATCTCTGCCTGACATATAAGGTCATGTCCAACCCAGAATTGATGGACATGCTCCACCTAAAGAAAACCTTATCCCCTCGAGTCACACACTCTAGGGATCTAAACCTCACCACAACAATAAATAGGACATGCTGGAGGGATAGATTCCTGTCCCAGAGACTTCCCATGCTTTGGAACAAGATTCCAATCTACATTAGGCAGAGCTCCTTGCTAGCACTCTTCAAGAGAAACCTTGATGAGTGGATGGGAAACCGAAAGTTTACCCTGGGGATCACTTCAGTGTCTCTGCTGGACAGAGGCACCGGGAAGTAATCTAAGGGGGCGGCGAAAGCGAACACATTCTGGCTAGGCTTATAAATGCCTTTGGGCAGATAGCCTAGTACCTACCTATAAACCTATGAACCTATTGTCTCCCTCTTCTCTTCCCTTATTAGACCAATCATTGAGCTCAATGCCCCATTTGACATGTACCTCACTAGACACCTGCAACAACTGTAGAGGCCACAAAAGTACCTCACAAAGAGGATCCTAGGCCTTAAACACTTGTTCTATATGGACAGACTAAAAAACTCCAACTATTCTCTGTCTCATAAAACACAAAATCACCAAACTGATACAAAACACACAAGGCTGAAGTCCAAGCACCTCTGGAGTCCTGTTCAAATCTTGAAATGAAAGGAACCACAAATTGAGAAATATAAAAACACCAAGTATTTAATGATTCCAGTAACAAAGAAATGGTTAGCACTTTCATTTGAACAAGTTTCAAACTTCATCAGACAAACTATTCTACATGCATTCACCTTAAATACCATAAAATTTACTTCTATTGGTTAAAAACAGTGTCAGTCATCATAATATACAGCTGAAGATAAAACTGTTGCCTCAAAAACTGTCAACGCTACATTAAAAACAATTTATTACAACTAATATTCAAAAAGAGTATATATGTATATATATTTAAATATGTGTATAAATGTGTAAATTAATGTATAAAACTGTAAAATGTTGCCAGTTGTCAAACAACCTTATTTCTGTTGTTTTAAAACCTTTTTTCTTTCAGGTGCTTTTAGTTTCAATATGGCCGAGATAGAAGTGCGATCATTGATGCCAGGCCAACTGTCTGCTTGAAAGCGGATTTGCACTTCTATCTCGGCCATATTGAAACTAAAAGCACTTGAAAGAATAATAAAGGTTTCATTATTTTTAATATAGCATTGACAGTTTTTGAGGCAACAGTTTTATGTTCAGCTATATATCATGATGACTGACACTGTTTTTAACCAATTGAAGTAAATGCTATGGTATTTAAGGTGAATGCATGTAGAATAGTTTGTCTGATGAAGTTTGAAACTTGTTCAAATGAAAGAGCTAACTGTTTCTTTGTTACTGGAATCATTAAATACCTGGTGTTTTTATATTTCTCAATTTGTGGTTCCTTTCATTTCAACATTTGAACAGTGTTCCAGAGGTGCTTGGACTTCATTCTCTGTCTCATATCGCCTACTTAGAGGCAATCTCTGCTTGACTTACAAAGCCATCTCTGACCCAGCTCTGTTAGAAATACTACATCAAAAGAAATCCCAATCCCTCCACATCACATGCTCCAGAGACCGCAACCTCATTACCACAATCAACAGAACATGCTGGAGGGACAGGTTCATAACCCAGAGACTGCCCATGCTATGGAATAGACTTCCCATACATGCCAAGCTCACTGGCCCTCTTCAAGAGAAATCTTCATGAGTGGATGGGAAATCGAAAATTCACACCAGGGATCACTCCAGTGGCTTTACTTGACAGAGGCACTGGGAACTAAGGTCAGGCGGCATGATGCCTGGGTAATCCTATGGGTTAGGCTTGTAAAGGTCCCAGGGCCATTAGCCTAGTACACACCTATGAACTTATAAGAATAATAGGTGTATTGAAGCAAATTTGCTTTTCTTAGTTCATGTATATCCTTTAAGTTCATAAGGTTTACAAAATTTGATAAGTATTTTTCTGAGGACATGATTCTAGGTTTCATATTAGCAGTGGTGTCCTTATCAGATAAGACACAGTTAAAATCAACAGTTATTATGACCTCTCCTTTCATATAATAGGCTATGGTGTCTAGATAATTTTTGCATCTTTAGCTCCTAGCCCTGGAATCCAATAAGAGTTTACCAAAGTATATATTTTCCTATTCCATTCAGTTACAACAATGCTTAACTTACCATTTTTATCAACATAAGTATCCATTATATTAGGCATAATTGGGGAATTCTTCCACAGAATGAGAGTGCCTCTTCTTTTAGATCTAAAACCAAAGCCTGCTAGAATCAAAGGATACTTCAATTATAATTTATTAACATCCTTGCTGAGTAAATGTATTTCTTTGCAAAATACTATTTGAGCTTTATGTAACTTCAAGTATTTAAGCAGTCTTCCCCTCTTTACTGGATTATTTATTTCATTAATATTAATAGATAAACATTTAAAATCAGACATTTGTAAGAGGACATACTAAAAATACTTTTATGTAAAGAACTATTATATAGTTCAGAGATAATGATAAATAACATTTAGCTATGGACAAAACATTTAAAATAATTAGTATATTATCTAACAATATAACCTTAAAACATGTTACCACGAAAAAACATATTCCTGGTTTGTTGATAAAATCAAACAAACTACATCTCAACCTCCCCATTAGACAAACTACACTTAGCTCATATGCCGGCTTTGTGCATGTATGATCCCTATCTTGATATACATAATTTTAAGAAAGTCCTTCTATATGTTATTAAGAAAGAGAAACAAAGGCTACTTTAGGTCTCATTTCACTTTAAATAAGTGGGATTAGTTATCACAATTCTCATCTTCTCTTATAACCTCTTCTTGGTCTTCAGACTACAATAAGAAGGTTATCAGATGTTAATTTCACATTTGTTATTGTAACTGTCAAGAAGTTGCATATTATTATTATATCAGAGGGAACCGAACTAACCTCAATTTTTTTTAAATGAAATCTATCAAATAGAATCTTTTTGTGATATTTAAATCAAATACCACAAATATAATCATTTGTGTCCTATTAGAAGTTTCTTATTATAAACTGTAGTGTGGCCAATCTGTTATTATATAACAAGCAAACAATATGTTAATATATAACAAGCAATCAAAACTACAAACCAATTATTATTAGTTTTAAAGCACATTTTATTATAATTTATTATATTATATGAATTTTGTATATTCCTTATGTATCATTTAATACAAAGTATTTTAATTTCTACCACTCCAACCCCCTCAGCTATTAACCAAAAACCATCTGAGGAAGTTGTCAATAGCTTTAATAGCTTCTTCACAGAAACCATCCAGTATCTAGCAAGCCAACTATCTCCTCGTATCCCAAACCCAGTTGATAGTTTACCCAGTTCCCAAGTCTCCATTAACTTTCAACCAGTTTCCACATCACTTATCCAAACACTGCTTAAGAAATTAAAACCAACCACCCTAGCTGCATATCTCCTCCTTGCAGAGTATCTACAAAAAGCTGCAGATGTCATAGCATATCCCATCTCCATTCTGATGTATAGGGCCATATCTGAGGCTTCCATCCCCTCCGTCTGGAAGATATTCCATGTTATCCCACTCCATGAAGGAGGCAGCTCCACTGAACTATCAAATTACAGACCCATAGCTATTTTGTCAGCCCTTGCTAAAATTATGGAGAAATGTATCCCCAAAAAACTCATGAACTTTCTTATCTAGAAAAATCTCTTGGCTAAATCTCAGCATGGCTTTAGACCACACCACAGTACTACCTTGGCCTCCTTTCCTTTGCTAATGTCATAAACCAAAATAGAAACAATAATAAAATATTCTCAGCTCTCTTTCTTCACCTTTCCAAGGCTTTCGATATGGTTAACCACCAACTCCTCATTAACACACTGAAAACCATTACCCTAGATAACCAGGCTATCAATTGGTTCCAATCATATTTGAGTGGTAGACAACAGGCTGTTGTATGGCAGGACAAACTATCTACCCTCCTAACTATCACTCTTGGAGTCTCACAGGGATCCATATTAGGACCCCTTCTATTTTCTATCTTTATTAATGACCTGTATAAGGTCATCCCAAATGCAACCTGTATACAGTATGTGGACGATTCCACTTTAATATGCTCAGCCACCTCCTCCATGGACCTGCAAATTCTATCCCAAGATATGTTTAATACAGTAGAAAACTGGCTCCTTAACTGTTGGCTAATATTAAATCCTAATAAAATTTAACTGCTACTTTTCTCTCCCACTAGTGGGTCATCCTCACCCGCCATTACTATAAAATCTAACAACAGCACCATTATTTTTCCTGATCCCTCAACTAAACTCTTAGGTATAATTGTTGATAATAACCTTAAGTTTGACTTGCATATTAATCAAACCATCAAAACAGTTAAAAACTTGGCTCTCTACACAAGATTAAACCTTTCCTCACTCTCTTAGCTAGAACTGCTATAGCCTGAACACATCTACTCTCCACCTTCTTTTATGCCTCCCCTTTATTCACAAACCTGAGTAAAACTAACCTTAACAAACTTTCATGTTGCTATGATCATATTGCTAAATTCACCACTGGTGCAGCCTACAGAACACACCACTGCCTTAACCTAAATTCTATAGGGTGGCTTGAACTGCCTAGTCTTCTCCAAGTCAAGCAACTAATAGTTGCATATAAGGTTCTCTACCAACCTGAAAATACACCCACACTGAAAAACCTTATCGCCCCATACAGTAACCTCAGGGCACTACACTCATCGGACAGACTCTTAGTGCGAACATTCAATACCAACAACTTAGCTGGTGTGAACATTAAATGCTAACAACTTAGCTGGGGACACTCTGTTTGCCAACTCTATGGGCAAAACTTGGATTTCATTGCCTAGTGATCTTAATTCAAAACTCTCACTAACCCAATTCAAAAAAGTCTAACACAATACTTTAAAACACATTGGCTATGTCCTTGTGCCAATCCCAACTAACTTCATCCTACAACCATGTGCTAATAGGGGACTTCTTGCTCCACTTTGACTTCATCCTAGCTGTTTGCCAATAACCTACCAGCTTGTACTAATTTATGACAATAACCTTCCAACTTGTATTAATATGTGACACTCTTTGTGATGAATGTCTACGTAGTGAATGAAATACTGCACTGAATTCATATACTGTTATTAACATGTATAAATATAATAATAATTTTTTGTATGTTATGTCTGGAGCTTTTCTCCTCTGGCCCCCACTGAAAATGGACATGTATCCAGTTGGACTATCCCAATCAACAAATAGAAAATAAATAAATAAATAATTCCTAGATATGAATGCTTTTAATTTAATTTATCAGTGTTAACACTTAAAAAGCACTCTGCATTTCCTGTATTAACATTCTAATACATCACTTCCTGTTCAAAGGGTGAGTTGAAAGGTCAGCTTTCACTTTAAGGAAGAAGAAGAAGGTAAGAACAACAAGTTATAGAACCTTTTAAAGCTTATAAAGCCTAACAAAAGTGCTCACATCACTAAATAGCTTCTTATAAAGCTAAATTATGTTAAATATGCAAACATAATTGGTTTGGCATTATTTACATGCACAGAAATGCTTGCAGCATTCACAAGTTAATTTAATCATTTCAGTCTTAAATATTAACTCTGCAAAGCCATCTTATCAAGAAGAAAAAAATGCAATGAAACTCTTTAAACTTTCAAATACTTCCACAAATACAAATAATATATTTTCAGAAACTCTGCATGTACATGTAAACTTGCAGCAATCACAAGTATTCATTTTTAACTTTCATTTTAAAATAAGGCTTAGCAAGTTAATTTAAACAGTCCCAGTTCAGATTTGCTGTCTCTGGGCCTGTTTGTTTTTGTAGTGGTTGTTCTGAGCACATGGCCAGGCCATCTTGAATTAGCAGAAGCCTTTCTTTACCTTTGTGGCAGGATTGTGTTGAATGCCTGCTGGCTGGTTGAGGTTGGATGGTCTAGGGCTTGGAATAAGCACTCATTGGTTCTTTTGAGCTTTTTAAAAAAAGTTGTTTAAGGTTGAATCTTCTGGTATTTAAGCCCTAACTTTGAGAGGATTTATGTCTATACACACTGAGCTGAGTGGAGGAGGGGCATTGACTACAACTCTGATCTGAGATTGTTTGTTTGTTTGTGTCTTTTGGCTTTTCCTGGTTAGGGGTCGCCACAGCGGAACTCCGGTCCGCTAATGATTGGCAGTTGATTTTACGCATGCTTGCCAGGCCTGATGCACAACCTTCAACGAAGGTACGCCCATTCATGCATGTCTCCACGCAGAAGACGCTCTAGCTGAGAATCGAACTGGACAGCGTCTTACCGTGAGGTGACAACGCTACCGCAGCACCACCACCGCGGGTTAACAAAAAGTATCCCTTTTTTTTTTTTTTTTTTTGCTTATTTGTACTGGTTATTGCTTTTAGCAATTTATATATAGCATTTTTTATTACCTGCTGCATACCTTTTACTGTATTTTATTGATATTAACTAATCTGCATAGTTAAACTAAAATTATCTGGCTTACAGGGCCTGATAAATAAGGTTTTTACTGTCACACTTTGTAAAATATTTTAGCTAGTTTCACTGTGTGAAAGGTATTAACGGGAAATTTTCTCTACTTGTTAACCACCTGTTTGTTCTGATTTCCTGCCAAGAAGTATATCATATAACTGATTTGTTTGCAGTTAAAAAACATTCTGTAGAGTCGTCTTGCTCCTTTATTTGTTTAAAAACTTTTATTTTGTGGCTCACTGCTGTTCTTCTGCTGTGATAAAAATTTCTGTAGTGTTTACTGTCTAAAAGAGTGTAGACTAGTAGCTGTAGTATACTTAGTGGCTTTGCAGTTGCCCGCCCCTACTGTAAATTTGATATGGGACACTCCTCCCAGTCTAGTGTCATTAGCTCATTCTACCTAATGCAGAGAGAATATTTTAGACGGCCACACACTTAGTTTCCTAACCTTATATTATCTTCTGCTTCTCCTCTCTCCCTTTCCTTTACAAAAAAACAAAAAAACTTTGCTAGAACCTCCCTGTGTTCTGCTTAACTGTAAAATAATTTACACTTGTTACCTGCCTTTCCTGTAACTAGTCTAGTTCAGATACAGATTTTCTATATCTAGGACTGTTTGTAAGCTTCTGAGCCCCCCCCCCCAAGCCTGTCTGTGTTGGAAGAGGGCCTGCTAGCTTATCAGTGGGAGTGGTAAGCACTAGGTAACCTGTCTACCACATAAGGAGTGGTTTCTAGACCAGAAATTGTAGTTATTGGCCATTTGGGCACTTTTTCCATCTCTCTCAACTTTCTGATTTAAAAGCCCACATTTGCACTTGTTTCTTTCCTGTAACTACTCTAGTTCAGATACAGATTCTTAGTTTTAGCACTTGAATTTGCTTATTCATGCTCAGCACTTGTTCAGAACATGTTGTAAGCACTAAATAAACTACAAATTACTACAGCACTCAACCTTCCTCATTACCTAGAGGAAAACAGTTTTTGTACTTACTTTCCTCACTTGATTAGAGAAAAACAGCTCTTGTACTCACTTTCCTCACTTGTCTAGAGGAAAATATTTTTTTATTCAGGCATGTCCAATGGTCAGCTCCCAGTGTGCTCTCCTGTCTATCTGATGAATCTGGGCATCCAGTATCTGTCTGCCTGGGATGACATGATCGACAGACTACAATGCTTTGCTAGAGATGGCCTGCACCTGTTACCCCTGGGATTCCGGATACTGGCTAAGGCTCTTGCCTTTTTAGGCAAGGTTCAAATGACAAATTCACCACCATAACAAGAACAGGCAAGTGAAAACTGAGGGAAATGCTACTGAATGCTAGAAGTCTAAATCTCAAAATGCACTCCCTCAAGGGACTCCTTAAAATGGAGAACATTGATATCTGTGCAGTGACTGAGACCTGGTTCAAGGCTCCAGAGAGCACCCCTGCATTACCAGGCTATAACTCATACCACACGTTTCAGCCATCTAACCTGGACCGTAACACCAAAGGTGGGGTGTGTCCATATTCGTTAAGGATATCCACATCTCCAGGCTAGTTGCTCAGCATAATGCATCCGAGGTTATCCAAGTGCAACTAACTCTGGGAAAAACTGCAATGCAAATTGTAGCTTGCTACAGATCCCCCACTATGCCCCAGGATTCCCACTCCTCTTTTCTTGATATACTGGAAAATATTAGTGCTCAATTAAACACCCTAATAATGGGAAATTTCAACTATTCCAGCATTAACTGGGAAAACTACTCATGTACCAACTCCTTCTCGCAATGCTTTCTGGAATTCATAAATTCCAATACCATGGATCATCTTATCCACACCCCCACCAGGGGTAAGAGTATCCTAGACCTAGTCATTACCAACATGAGTGACCGGTGTTCCACACCTGAAGTCAACTCCTTGTTGGTCAGATCCAACCATAAGCTAATCATCCAAGATATCCACATCCCGCCTCCACCCAAACCCCATTAAGGAAACTATGGTAAAAGAATTTTCCAAAGCCAACTTCATGCTTCTAAAGACAGAAGTGGTGACCTTTATGACACCAATGCAGATGGACAATGCAGTTACGACTGCTGAATCCTACACAAATGCACTCTGTAAGCACTTACACAAGTACATGGATCATGCTATCCCAAACAGAACCAACATGCTATCCTCCAAAAAAAGGAAGTGAATCTGGTGGTCCCCTGCCATAAACAAACTAAAACAGAAGGAAGAAACTGTTGCAAAAGAGAGTAAAATCCCATATGCTGAGATCCCTTATAAGATCCTCTGAAGCTAGCTAAAAAACAAAATCACCACTGATTCTAGGGACAACCACAAAGCATTCTATAGCTTTGTCAAGAATCTCAATGGCAACACCCAGATCTGCTCTGAGTTACAGCAGAATGGCACAGAAATTACAGAACCAACTGATATTGCCAACATCCTGGCAGATAGGTTCAGTGCTAACTTTACCCCCTCTCACCCCCTAAAGGGCCCATATCTATACAGGAAGAATGCAAAGTCCCTGTAATCACAACTACACAGGTAAAAGCTGTACTCTCTAAAGCCAAAAACACAGCATCCATGGGACCGGACAACATCCCAGCTGTATTTTACACGAACTTCAGAATGAACTGGCTCCCCACCTAAGCACCATGTTCAATCATAGCCTCACATCAGGCTTTGTGCCCACTGAATGGAGCACAGCAACAGTTATCCCACTCTACAAAGGGGGAGCCACCACTGATCCTGGGAACTATCGCCCTATTAGCCTGACGAGCCTGGTCTGTAAAGTCATGAAATGTATCATCATGGAACTCATAAACACAGAAATTGGTAACCTCCAAACTCTGGACCCCACACAGTTCATGTTTGTGAAAGGCAGATCATGCCTCCTGAACTTGATCAACGTCTTTGAGGCAGTCACCAAAGCCGTAGACGAGAGTAAGGTGGTTCACACAGCCTATCTTGACCTCGCCAAGGCTTTCAACATCATCGCCCATTCTGGAATTATAGATAAACTCACTTAAATCCCTACATCACAAGATGGGTTGCCAACTGGCTCACTGACAGATCCCACACTGTAAAAGTTGCAGACTCCAAATCTGACTTCAAACCAGTGACAAGTGGAGTACCACAGGGTTCAGTCCTGGGACCTCTCCTGCTTGGTATCTACTTCACTGAAGTACAGGCTAACACAGAAGGCCTTTGGCTAATAAAGTTCACAGATGACTGCAAACTAGGAGCCATAGTAGAGTCCCCAAATGATGCGGACATCCTACAGAAGGGCCTCATTGAGACAGATGTCTGGTGTCAGAGCCATGGCCTCAGGCTCAATGCCAAAAAGTGCATTATCATCCCCTTTGGTAAAAACTCTGTACCTATGAACTACCACATAGGGGGCAGTCTACTCAGTGGCAGCTGGTGACTTCAAATCAAAGGGGGGCTGCAGGAGACAGCTGAATGGGTGGGGTCAATGGGAATGGGTGTGACCAACTAGAAAGGGGAGGAGCTATGCTCAAAACCACAAAAACTTTAATTAAATACGCTGCCCTGGGTGCCAAACCATCATTATGGGAGTCCAATCAAGACAAAATGAAGTGTAGAAGAAAAAAAATATCTCAGTCCATTGGCTGCATGACAGCTTAATTAATATCTAGATGGAAACAAAAAGGATGTGAGGCATGAAAAAATAAATTACTTTTTAAATACATTACTGGAATGCCAGTCAAAATCAAGTATAAGAAAAACAAGCAGCACTTAACTCAAATCATTTCTCCTTGCACTCCAGTTCTAATTATAATTTATATTCAGCTTTATTAAAGTACCAAGTAACATGCTGAAAGTAACAATCTCTGTGATACCCCCACTTTTAAAAATGTTTCTTATCCAAAAAAGACTTACTGCCTGACAACTATCTACTTGTTTCATGGGGAAAACATGATCAAAGTAAAAAAATGAAAAGCAAAGAAGAAACAAGCTCAACATATATTGCTTAAAGGATTACTGCACAGGATATGGACCACACATGATAGATTGGCATTCTGTTTAGTTTGCAGGTAAAGCCTGTAATGAGCTTAACATAATCTAATCCTGGCCTTTATTACAAATACTGTCATATGCATTTCAATACCCAAGGCATATACATTATCTAGTTATGTAAGTATTCTCTGCATGGCAACAACAGAAAGGCTTTCAATGTTGGCAATACTGCTTATTAAAGCTTACTTGCATCTTACAATATCAGACAAGCTTACCTGATGGTCATTAAAGCACTGCTACTTAAACACAGAGCAAAAGGCACTTTCTGAATAAAAATAAGCATATATCAACAGTATAAAAATATGACAGAAACCAGAACATTCTGCAAAATCAATGACAGATGAAAAGCCACTGTAGTACTTGTGTTTACCTTGGATGGGGGGGGGGGATAGTCTGCACATTTACACTGCATAACTGCTCCTTGCCTTGCTTGGACACATCCAGAGTCACTACATGGGGGAGTGGGGTGCAACAAGTTTGTCACAATTTGAAATGTGGCTGGCTGACTGTGATGGCCCTGACACATTTGTCATACCTCTCAACCTCAGAGCAAGAAATCTGGACAAAACCATACATAGAAGTGGGACAAAGGCCCAAAAATAAGAACAATTTTTAAATATTGCTCTTATAAACTTAGAAAGATAATAGAGTAGTAGGTCTTGCATTAGTATGAATTTTCTGAAAGGTACGAAATCTGAAACTCAAATGTCTATCATTATTTTCTAACTTCAGTCTTTAATGATTTGCCACTAATTTGCCAAAAAAACACAATTTTATGAAAAATGGACCAAAAATGGGATGCAAAAATATAAAATGGCCACACAATACAGCTGGGAACCTGTCAAAGAAGGGACACTTAATATTAATACTGCTAACTTGAGCAGCTGACAAAATAAAATAATCTACATGCATTTCTGAAATAAAAGTAATCTATAACTGATTATTACAGTTATTTATTAATTGTAAACCCTCCATGTTTTCTTCCAAAATTGCCATTTTGCAGAGGGATTATTAGGGGACGACCAACATTTTGAGCCAAAATCGGGGACAGTTGAGAGGTTTGGATATGCCTAATTCTATAAAGCAATTTTATTTGCACGTAACTCTCAACCTGTTAATGCAGGAAATCTGGACAAGGCCAAATATATTGGGGGAACATACAAACACTACTAAAAATTGCTCTTGTATAAACTTAAGACAGATGATAGAATAACAGGTCTTGCTTTAGCATGCATTTTTCTGAAGGTTATGACGTAAAACTCAATGTCTGTCATTTAGTGACTTCATTCCTAAATGATTTGCCAGAAAACCACACATTTTATGAGGAACAAACCAAAAATAAGAAGCAAATATCTATTCATTCTGCAAAAATATGGATAGCTGAGAGGTATAGTTCAACCAGGGTTGTCTAAGTTTGTTGCCCTTCCCCTCTCAAAATCATGGTTGATTGGAGCCTCCCCCCTGCAACCATTCCAGTGTCCCATTTCTTGGTTAATTTGCCCCATTTACCATAAACATTGCAATGTGCATACTGCTTTACATCTGTGATGATTTGGATTTCATTTGAAAGTTTTATTTTGCATTTTTACAGCACAAACCCCAATAGATATCTGCTAAACAAAGCAATTCAGTCTCACAATGAAAACAGACTTAGCATTAAAACTTCTCTGCCCTTGAGACTCACATGCATTGAAACAGCATTGAACCCCACATTCAAAGAAAATACATTTTGCAAGTGGCAGATAAAGATTAACTTTGGGCTGTTTTCAAATCATAGACCCCTTTTGGGCTGTTTTCAAATCATAGGCTCCTTGAATACAAAACATACACATGCTCTTTGATACACCTTCCCGATTGTATTAAATTGTATTCCTTGTACAATACATTACAGTTATTAGAGGGCATTTTAAATTTACTGTTTTGAACATTACTAAACAATGAAACAAAATGCATGCACCAATGACAAAACTACCCATTTCAGAACATTTCCATTACTCAGCCTTCTACGGTCCACCAGTATCAGTAAATATGCACAATATCTGAAGTGTAAAAGTAATCTAAATAATTCCACATTAAAGAAATCTGTAACAAGGAAGAGGTTACTGCTAGCAAACAACTTTATATGTCATTGTTTATTCATCTCCAAATAAAGTGCCTGTTGCCCTTGAGGAATAAATTGCCTATGTTGCATGCATTAAAAAAAATGATAAGCTAGTAATATCGCAATAGGGACTGTATGGCAAACTGATAACAGGTTCATAGTTACTACTCTAGGTATCTTTGCCAAAAAGGACTGTAGCATCCACCCACTTTACAACACAGTACAGTATCAACAATGCATATATCTATTGTGGGAGTAGAACCTTCTGTATAAAAAGCAAGTACACTACCTGTTGTGCTATTAACAATGCAAGCAGACTCAGAATAAGCAGCACTAAAGTTTTGTTCCCTTGCAGCTCTCAGCTCCTTGTAAAATCTACTCAACACACAGTTGTATCTCTGAACTTTGCAGCACAAGAAATCTGGAAAAGGCCGAAATTTATTGGGGGGGGGGGCAAAATCCCAAAAACCAGGGACACATTTTAAACATTGCTTATACAATGTTGGAAAGTTGCTAGAATAAAATGCTGTGTTACCACCATACATTTCACTGCCACGTCTATAACTCAGGGGACCCTGTGCAAAACAGTCAGAGAAACATACCACTATGCCAAATCAGCTGTTTTGTGAAGGAGAGGAAGACAAACTTAAATGGCTACCATTTAGGGAATTCAGTTCTCACCATAGCTGTCAACCTCTTGGCACAAAAGACCTGAACAAAGCCAATAATGGGGGAATACAGCCCCCAAACATATTCAGTGAATTCAGTTCTCACCATAGCTCTCAACCTCTTAGCAAAAAACATGTAGACAAAGCCAGTAGTGGGGGGAATACAGCCCCCAAACATTCAATGAATTCAGTTCTCACCATAGATAGCTCTCAACCTTAGCACAAAATACCTGGACAAAGCCAATAATGGGGGAATACAGTCCCAAAAATAAGGAAAACATTTCAAATATCCATGTTATAAACTCAGACATCTGCTAGAATAAACAGTTTTGTGTTACCATGTACTTTCTGAAGAATATGAAGTCTGAAATTCAGATGCCTGTTATTTTTAAACATTTAACCAGGAAAGTACTCTGACTTGGAACCAAAGACAATTTTCAGCAGAGCAGGGAGAAACTCCAGACACATCTTTGTAAGATGGGAGGACATGAAGACTCCACACAGAAGGCACCCCAGCCAAGAATTAAACCAGAGAACCTCTAGCTGTCAGGCAGCAATGCTACCAGTGCACCACTGCACTACTGACTTTGCAAGGAAAAATGTAGATACAGAAACCACAGATTTTATGAGGAACAGAACAAATATGAGGCAAAAATCTGCATTTTTTTATTAATGGAGGTGGATACCACATACCACTATGCCAAATCAGCTGTTTTATGAAGGAGAGGAAGACAAACTTAAATGGCTACCATTTAGGGAATTCAGTTCTCACCATAGCTGTCAACCTCTTGGCACAAAAGACCTGAACAAAGCCAATAATGGGTGAATACAGCCCCCAAACATATTCAGTGAATTCAGTTCTCACCATAGCTCTCAACCTCTTAGCAAAAAACATGTGGACAAAGTCAGTAGTGGGGGGAATACAGCCCCCAAACATTCAGTGAATTCAGTTCTCACCATAGATAGCTCTCAATCTTAGCACAAAATACCTGGACAAAGCCAATAATGGGGGAATACAGTCCCATAAATAGGGAAAAATTTCAAATATCCATGTTATAAACTCAGACATCTGCTAGAATAAATAGTTTTGTGTTACCATGTACTTTCTGAAGAATATGAAGTCTGAAATTCAAATGCCTGTTATTTTTAAACATTTAACCAGGAAAGTACTCTGACTTGGAACCAAAGACAATTTTCAGCAGAGCAGGGAGAAACTCCAGACACATCTTTATAAGATGGGAGGACATGCAGACTCCACACAGAAGGTACCCCAGCCAAGAATTAAACCAGAGAACCTCTAGCTGTCAGGCAGCAATGCTACCAGTGCACCACTGCACTACTGACTTTGCAAGGAAAAATGTAGATACAGAAACCACAGATTTTATGAGGAACAGAACAAATATGAGCCAAAAATCTGCAATTTTATTTAGAAATGGAGGTGGATAGGGAATTCAGGTCCTTGCCACCTGCATCCAAGGTACAGGGTTTAAGCCTGAGTATCACTATTCACCACCATTTGTTCTCTCTAGCCACCAGTATATAGCAACTGGGGCATTTCACACACACACACACACACACACACACACACACACACACACACCATTTCATGTATGAAGCTTTCACCTACCTGTTTCATGAACATACTCCATGTGTATGAAGCGCATCCAGCCAGTGACCATTTGTTCAGCAGTATAATCAACTCACTAAGCCTGCGCAGCTAAATCCCTGTGAGAGCTCTCAGCTCACCCCTCATTGGCCCTGCCTGCAGGGGAAGCAGTCTGGAGCTCCTCTGTTTTGTGCGGTCATCACTGCACAGATTCCTGGGTATCTCACAGCACAGACTACTGGGTACCTCTTTGTCTGCATTCGGACTGTTGATAAAGGCAGTCTGAGTTCCCCAATGTGTCTGCACATGCGCAGAGGAGTCAGGACTCAATTCACAGATTTCTTTTTTCTTTTGTTTTTTCTAGGTGGGAGGGCTGCAGTCCGGCAGTCTGATAGCATGAGCCACCCCTGAGTCTATTTAATGCCAAATGTGTGATAAGAGACCTTAGGACCCAGGTGGACAGTAGTCTCTCCTTTGATAACCACATTGGCACAGTAGTCAGGAAATCCTTCTACATGGTGCACTTCATCACAAAAGGGTTCTCATCCAGGAAAAAAGAGGTCATTGTTCCCCTCTACTTGACACTCATTAGACCCACTATAGAGTACATCTCCCCTTTTGGAATGTACCTCACAAGACATCTGCAGCAGCTGGAAAGGCCACAGAAGTACCTCACAAAGAGAATTACTGGACTCAAACAGCTGCCCTACACTAACCATCTCAAAAACTCCAGCTTTACTCCATAGCATATCACCTACTCCGAGGTGATCTCTACCTAACATATAAAACTATGTAAAACCCAGAGCTGTTGGACATGCTATACCTAAAGAAATCCCAATCCTTCTGAGCTACATGCTCAAGGGACCTAAATCTTGTCACCACAATAAACAGGACATGCTGGATGGATAGATTCCTATCCCAGAGACTTTCCATACTCTGGAACAAACTACCCATCTATGTCAAGCAAAGTTCCTCATTAGCACTCTTCAAGAAAAATCTTGATGAGTGGATGGGAAATAGGAAATATACCTTGGGGATCACTTCTGTGGCTCTGCTCAACAGGGGCACAGGAAAATAACTTTCTTGGGTGTAGTAAGCCAGGGAACCTTGTTGGAGAGTCTTACTTAGACCCTTGGGCCAATAGCCTAGTACCTACCTATGAACCTATAAATATTGTAAAAAGACAGCAACTAAACATAATTAAAGATAAACCAATGATTCCTACATTTCATATGTGGATGTTTTCTCATGTTTTCATGTGTTATTGTATAAGAAGCTTTCTATCAATCCTTAAAGGGGACCTAACAATAAAACTTGAGTTGAAAGAATGGCAGTAATGTGTGATAAGAATTCAATTAATAAAGGGATTAATGACATGCTAATTGTTTAGTGACATTCCAATACTTTTATGTAGATAAAACAGTCATTTACATGGATTAGAATGCAACTTAGCATACTTCTTTCCCTCTCTTTTTAAATTCTAAGTACTGTGTTTAGTAACAGAGCACAAAACCATATTAAGAATTTAAAATGTCTGTTTCTTTACCTAAGTTTTATCATATTGATATTTTACATTTAATGATATGTTTGGTATGACAGATTAAGCTCTATTTGGAATTAATTAGCTTAGCTTATATATGTAATATAAAAGAAGTATATTTGAAATAAGAAATAAAAATGATTTACCATGTAAAAAGATGTATCGTTATCTGATCCTTACTTTTTATACACCTATTTGTGTTGCAGAACTGATATTACAATAAAAATGAAGTAATTTTTCTCTTATACTTCTTTTTTTTCCTCTGCTTTGTCTTTAACTGACCATCCATTCCTTGTTGCATTTCTTTTGAGAGTTGTAGATAAGCTCCAGTCCGTTTCATTCATTTTTTTTCTACAATGTTATTCCTCTTTATTTATTTATTTATTTATTTATATTTATTTATTTATTGACATTCGTTAACTGGGTTTGTCCAACTGGGCTTGTGGCCCATTTTCAGTGGATACTCGAGGAGAAAAGCTCCAGAAGTACATTTTAAAACAAGTACAATTTTAAACAATATTGATATAATAGCAGTTATAGCAAAACGATTCACATATGTTGAGTTACATGCATAAAGTTAAAGTTGCATTAAAAAGAAGCTAAGTAACAATTTTACATTGATATAGTTCAATAGGTCAATAAGCATTTTTTGCTTGTATAAAATTATGCAAATGCATAGTAGACACATTGGAGAGACAGGTGTAATGAGGTACTAAGTATGGTCCTTTTGAGGGTACATAAAGGGAAGGAAGACTAGGTAGGTTCATGGCAAGGGCAGGTTCTGGAATTGAGAAAATAAGCTTTTAGTTCATTTTTAAATTGTGAGGTGTGGGAGATTAAACGTAAGTCAAGGGGAAGTTTGTTCCAAGCATGGGCAAGGGAGTTTTGTAGATTAGTTTGCCTACTGACCTTTTTAGGTGGTAGATATCAAGTAATTTGTTAGTTAGAAGTACGGAGGGTCTGGGATAGGATGTAGATGGAGACTAAGGAAGACAGAGATGGACAGAAGGAGGGTTTATAAAGAATAGAGTGTAGCATATAAAATTGATATGATAGCAGAAATTGGGGAAGTTCAAGCCATTGAAGTGAGTTTAAAGAAATGCAGTGGTGTGAGTTGTATGGGGAGTTAGTAATGAATCTGGCTATTTTATGGTAAGTCTGTTGGAGTTTGTTTAGAGTGGAGGCCTGGATATTGGTAAGAACTGGGATGGCGTATAAGCGGGAGGGGAGGAGGAGTGCCTGGCCCAGGGTAAGT
Source organism: Protopterus annectens (assembly GCF_019279795.1). Classification (NCBI taxonomy): domain Eukaryota; kingdom Metazoa; phylum Chordata; order Ceratodontiformes; family Protopteridae; genus Protopterus; species Protopterus annectens. Next base: position 105,036,182 of record NC_056742.1, read on the forward strand.
CTAGATTCAAGGGTTAGGAATTTTTTGTTCTGATATAGCAGACTTAGTTTCTGGTTTGTTTTTTTTATACATTGGAGTATGTGTAGGTTGAACTTAAGTTCGTCATCGATAATGACCCCTAGGAGTTTTGTGTGGGTGTCAGGCTGGATAGTTGTATTGTTAGAAGATGTAATAAAAAAGGAGAATTTTTGATGTGAAAGAGAACGGGGAAGGAAAAGTAGGAGTTTGGTCTTTTTTGGGATTTAGGATCAATAGGTTGTGAGAGAGCCATTGTTCAGTGGATAGTAGGGCCTGTTGGGTCAGGGAATGTAGTTCAGGAATGTTATTTGAGATGGATATAAGTGTTGAGTCATCGGCATACTGAATAAGGGAGGATTCTTTGCATGAGGTGTAAAGATCATTGGTGAAGATGTTAAACAAAAGGGGTCCCAAGATGGAGCCTTGGGGAACACCAGTGGAGATGGGAAGGAAAGGTGAGGAGGATAAGAGCCATTTGACAGATTGTTCCCTGCCAGATAGGTGTTTGGAAACCGTCTTAAGGCCTCTACTGTAAGCGGATATATATAACTATTAAACCAGGCAAGTCCGGAGGGGAATAGGTGGATATTTGCAAGTTTAGATAGTAGCAAAGTTTGAGAGACAGTATCAAAGGCTTTGGAGAGATGTAGGAAGAGACAGGAAATTAGTTTATTGTTGTCTAGGGCCTCTGCAATGATATGAGTGAAGGAGAGGATGGCAGTGGTAGTGCTGTGGTGAGGACGAAATCCATGTTGGGTAGGGGTAAGTAAGTGGTGTGTGAGGAGGTGATTGAGAAGCTGCGAGTGAATACATTTTTCTAATATTTTGGAGAGGGTGGAAAGAATGGCAGTAGGTTGGTAGTTTGAGGGGTCAGTGGAGTTTCCACCTTTATGAAGAGAGATAGTGAAGAATGATTTCCAAAGGGTGGGGACAGTTGATTCCATAATATATTGATTAATTAGTATAGATATAGGATAGGCAATTGAGTCAGCAGCAAGTTTGAGGAATGTAGGAGACAGACTGTCAGTGGAAGTTAAGCAAGGTTTTAGCTTGAGTAGTAGAGATTTGATGTAAGTAATGGGAACTGGCTCAAAAGAAAACAAAGTTGTGTTAGTGGGACTTGGAGAGGTGGGTGTCAAAGTAGAGTTTATAAACTCCAATGCATCTTCCAAAGTGTTAAAAGTCCTCTATCCTTCTGTAAGATTAATCTTCATTTTTGCTGAAAGCAAAATATGTGCTTTAACATTGTTTTTCTTTAAGTCATTTATAAGAATTGCACATGCTTTCATTTTGACATAACTGAAGTTGAATAATCATTGTCAAATCTTACATTTTCTTTTATTTTAACTGGATAATTAGTGATAATTAGTCCACGCTGTTTTTTAAAACAAGATCTTTATCCTGGCTGGAAAATAATCTATCACTGAACTTGGTGTAGGTAGATTTTTCTTTACTGATATATTGGAAAGCAATCTGCATGCCCTCTCAATACCAAAGGAAATAGATTCAAGAAGGTTCAATGTTTTAGGCAGCCGGATATTAAGAAATTCTGTCTCCTTCCTCTTTCATTGGGATGCCCAAAATCCTAATGTTGTTCCTTCTGGAACTGTTTTCTAGATCTTCTATTTTTTCCCAAAATAAGTTATTTTGTTTCAGGAGAAATTCAGTATTTATTTCAATCTCAACCATTCTTCCATCTAAATTGGTCATTGCTTGGTCTATATTTGAAATTTGTTAAGATTGTTGTTTAAGAGTTTCACTCAACAATTCTGCTGTTTTACATTCCTCCTTAATGTTGTCTGTTTTCCTTTCTAGTTTATCCATCTTTATAGAAAGTTCATTGATATTAATGAGTATAGACTGAATGTGTCTGTTCATTGTATTGCCCTGTATACTGGGTTTAGAGTGACTCATTCTGAGGGAATTAGTTTCTTGACAGGAAAAAGTGACCACAAAGGTTTCATACTTGTTTTTTCTTATAGTAGTTTATACAGAAGTATTTTAATTATACTTCCATTAAGTTTTTGAAATTTTCTGTAAAAATCCTGTCAGATGTGTTAAAATGAAACAGAGCAAGAATACAGTGCTGTTAACTGCTCACATCTTGGCCACACCCCTCTGTACTTGAATCTTCTACTTACGCTTTTATACCTTCTGTATCCAGGTTGTAGTTGAAAAAAATTCAAGGACTAGCACACCCACCTGGACAACAAAGAATAAATAAAATAATGATAGACTTTTTAGTTGCTACAACTGCACTGTTTTGAAGTGGAAGAACATCTTTGTTGAATTTAGATAAACTGTACACAATACTGGAATGATTTTAATTTTGGGTAAGCAGGTAGACTATCTATTGAGAAATGTAGGGTGATAGTCACTTTGGGAGTCAGGAAGTGTGCCAGAAAGTAAGATGTTGCTAGGCTTGGTAATACTTTTTTTAATAATTGATGCCTTATTATTGAGATTTTTAAATCTAGTTGACTTATTAATGAGTTATGGGAAACCATAAAGATTTATAATGAATGAGTTACTGTAAGTGTTGACTGAGTAAGAATCATACTAAAGTGTTTTTTATGGGAAATGTTAACAGATATCCAGGATATGACATCTTTGGCTGTTGGGATGTCATTTACTGGGGGAATGCATAGTGGAGGGATGCACAAACGTTTATAGGTATTAAGTCTGTCAAAGTTTATAAGATGGTCTGCATTAATGTACTGAGGAGAATGAGAAAGTAGAAATTATAAAATAGCAACACCTCCAGCATTTTTAGTTTTAGAATCTGCTCTACGGATATTATAACCTAGTGGAATGGTTTCTTCATCATTGATATCAGGTTTCTGTAGTAACCAAGATGTCTGGGTAGCGGAGGGCTGTCCATGCATGTACAACTGACAGTTTGTCAACATACTTCTAAGGCTGACATGAATTAATTTTAGCGTGGCATTGTTGATACTTTTTGAATTATGATCCCAGGTATTCACATCATGGGTAATATACAATTGTCAATCATGGGATGGGTAAGGCCAGTCTCTAACCAAAATGGAATATATTAATACTAGTGCAAAAATGAAATTGGATAGGCTACAAATGGCCCACAAGGGCAGTGAGGGGAGACTGTTGAGCTAGTCTAGGGTTAGGATGGATATTACCACATAATTGTAATGATGGTGAATACTGCAATGATGGAAAGGGCCATCTAGCTTATACTGTGCATTTTATATTCAGCCTTAGTTGTAAGGATGTACGTTTTAGATAAATGTGCTTGAAGAAGTGGATGATAGAGTTATTACTGAAGATGGATGTAAGGGAGGGGTGTGGGCTATGTGTTATTTGTGATGGGTGCATGTTAGGGAAGACTAAAATAAATTTGGAAATTTTATGGTGTAAATAGTGTTATCTCTTGTAGCATAGTGGATTGTGGTAGCAAAGGACTGAAGTCCAAAGAAAGTTGCAGAAAGGAAAATACACAACAGTTGATTGAATGGTAAGTAATAATGTGTTTTGCAAATACAGCAAAGATAAATGGAGTGCATGCTATATATTAGGTTTCTGCCTGACAAAATGAGGTGAAAAAGAAAAGCTGTGAAAGCAGGAATGGCATTATATGTGAGTAGGTAACAGTAGGGGTCTGGAGTGTGATGTATGCTAAGGGGAGGTTAGATTAGTAGAGCTGAGATAGGTTAGAAGGAAAGGGGGGTAAGGTATATTAGTGAAAGTTGATGAAGAAAAGTATAATGAAGACATTTGAGCAGTTAGATGTGGGGGGCAGGCTCAAGAGATGGAATAAGTAGTCAGAATTAGAGGTGGCGATAAGGCTGTATAAACTGAGAAAAGTAGTGGAATAGTGGGAAATGTGAGTATGGGAAAGGAACAAATTGAGCCTGAGCATAGGGAGGGTGGGTATAATGGAGCCCAACCTCCAATAAATATGGAAGTCAACAGTAACAATCGGTTAGAAGACAGTTTTGAGTGTAAAGTACAATAAAATAAGGAAGAATACAGTGGAGGAAAAATAGCAATCACTAGATGAAATTAAAGTAAATGGGACACAGTTGAGAGACAGAGCTGAACTAAGGTTTTTGACTAGTCATTACCTAATATTTTGTGAGAGAGAGGTCAGAGTAGATAGAATGCTGCTAGCTAGGGGGTTGTAAAGATATGTTTACTTGCCTGCTAGTGTTTTATGTCTATAGTTACGTTTTAAGGTAAGAGAATGGAGCAGATAGAGTGAGTGAAAGAAGTTAAAAACTCCTCCTTTCATGCCAGCACCATAGTGATCTATCCTGCATTAGTGAGTTATATGCAAATTTACGATTCATGTAATGGACTGACTTGTAAGGCATAAATATAAAGCAATCACACAATATTAGGTTGCTACTGATGAATAAAGCCTTACATGTGTTAAAACTACTATAGGATTGTCTATTGTTCTGCTGTGAAGCAGGTAGGGTGCATGATTCACCACATTTTCTTTGTTGGGTTTGATGAGCAGTTGAGAGCAAATAGGAGGGGAGACCCTGGAGTGAAAGTTCTAATTTAACTGGGAAATAAAGCAAGAAAAGAAACTCCATGAGATGTATTATGTTACTTGGAGGGAAAAAATGTGAAGAACAGAGATAAGTAGATTAATATATTATAAGACGCTAAGGTTGAGACATACCAAGGGTGTGCTATACAACCACTTAAGAACTGTTCCTAGCGGCCTTCTACTATGACTGTAAAAAAATACACTCTAAGAATGACACAGACAGGCTACAGGGCTAGTGGGCTATGCTAAGATGATATTTTTCAAATACATCATAGTCAATGCAGACATCTTTCATAACAGAAAAAAAAGCTTCACACTAAAAAGAGTCAATGATGTACTTATACAAATGCATGTAGTTTGCTACACTCTAAGAATACTGACTATGGAAATAAACGTTCTGGTACATGTAGTACACTATAACAATTCAGCACAAAAGCCATACTAGCATGCTAGTTGCTCCACTTTACTGAATTTATTCTACAATGTAACCCACACAGTAGAAATGCAGGGCACCACACAGCAAGTCAACTAATTATTAAGCCACAACAGAAAAGTTACAGAATACAGTTTATAACAAATGTATCAATGTTTACACAAGAAATGCACAGGGTTACCATTAATATGTTTTATTTTATTCATTTATGTAACCATTGTTATTCAAGTTAGACCTCTTCATAGGAGAGACCCAAGGTTGTCTGGGAACTTCCACTACTTGTTTCAGTAAGTGCCACGGTATCTTTTACAATAACCTGAGCTACAACCATCTCATGCAGATGAGACCTTAGTTTAACATTTCTCTCAATGAATGGGTGAGCTACATGGTTACATTACTGTTATCGTGCCAGTCAGTACAAGTGGCTTGAGTCTGAAAGAAATACAATGTACATAAATAAGCAGGAAAATACAGTGCCACACTCTCTAGAAGAAAAGACATAATCCAGACCAGGATTCAACAACAGGTTATTCAAGACATAAGAACAGCAGTTAATCTCACATGTACCAACATTTAAAATATACCGAATCCTGAATATAATAGTCTTTGAAGTACTGTACTGACCCAGACCCGGTAATGAAAAGAAAAACAAAGTGTTACACAATAGTGTTACACAATACAATATGTTCACTGAAGTATGACATACATAGTACCTTGGTGAACTACAAGCAAAGCCACTGTCTGTGCTATGGTCCCAGCAGAGAGAACCCCCTCATTTGATAGACTGTTCCCTACACTCCCCTATACAGATGTATAAGGTCTACAATCACAGAACCGCAAGGAAAGCTTAAACACACAATTAAAATAAAAAATAAAAAATTCCTTTACCACACTTGTAGACCTGGCTGCAAGAAAAAAATGCAAAATTAAGTAAGAGCTGAAACAAACAACATGGAAGCACAAATTCTAGGAAAAGTAAATAAAAAAGTCAAACTTAGTTGCAAAACAAATGGGGGTGAAGAGTTTGTTTTCATTTGATTTTTCAAAGAAACTTCTTAGACATGTATAGACATGCACACACACAATTTTTATTTATACACAGACACACTCAATATTTTACACACACACACACACACACACGCACAAAATACGTATGTACATGCACACACACTAATATATACACATTGTGTTTGAATAAAAACAGATACACATAACGCACACACAAACACACACACACACACACACACACACACACACACACACACACACACACACACACACACACACACACACACACACACACACACACACACACACACACACACACACACACACACAGATGTGTGTGCATAGTCAGTCTTTTGATCAAAAATTCTCTCCCTCTGCTGAATTTTAAATTATTTATGTTTTGTTTATTCATTTATTATTAGGTAGTTCTTATATTTTCCCACTTTTCCCAGCTTGGAGTTTATTACATTAAGTTAGGTTACACATATGGCATCAAGGAATTTTCCCCTTTCTACAAAGAAAAAAAAAAAAAAAACTTTGAATATTTTTCAGTGAGATAAGCTTAAGACCAATTTCTTACAGCCTGACGTTTATGTTCCTGAACATGTTACATGATGCAGTATAGACTTAAGTGAAACACTTTGCATTTGTTTACACTGAGGTTTAACATCTTTCATACATGAAAAAAAGATTGTCATTGCTCATTCTTGCTTGCAACAAAAGTTAAAACAAAAGATGGAAATACTTCTTTTCAAAATTACTATTTCCAGGGACCACTCGAGCTAGCTCAGCTTGGTTTTTGTTTCTTTAGGTTTCAGTTCTTATTAAAACTGTTAAGAAATGCTGACATATTCTAGTATCACCAGTAATATTTGTATGCAAATAGAAATTTAAAAAAAATAATTTTCTCTGTAATGCAATGTTCTGGTAACCAAAAGTACTCTGCATGACTTTGACTTTGCTGGTCATATTGTTCCTTTTAGGTGGCACAAGGCCACACTGTGGTGTTATTCAGACCCAGATAATATTCTATGGTTGCTGCAAAGCTATATAAAAACTCACATCAAACCAATGCAGCCTGTTCAGCGACTACTCTGAGTAGCAGACCAATGCACTTTACTTAATATTGTGTTGGCAAAAAGGCTAGGTGCATCTAATTAGGCAGTAGGATGATTGGCTCATAGGTTCATAGGTAAGTGCTAGGCTAACTGCCCTTGCAGGCCATTTTAAGCCTAGCCTGTTTCCCTTTTGCGCTGGAATTAACTTATCCCATTTGGTTAGACATTGACCTTATCTATCCCATGGTCAATATTTACATATTACCCCTAATGAAAATAACAGGGATCATAACATAAATAATTTGAGGGGACCCATGTTTGGGATAAAACATTTAGGAACTTCCTCTGTCCATTAATAACACAGGGGGCAGTCTTTGGTTAAATTTTCTTTTTCCCATCCATAGGTTCATGCTTAATTTGAAAATGAACAGAGATGAAATGTGTTTTATGTGTATGGGGAGTTTATTCCAAAGCCGCATTATTCTCTGATATATATATATATATATATATATATATATATATATATATATATATATATATATATATATATGTGTGTGTGTGTGTGTGTGTGTGTGTCTCCAAGCCTTTCTGTTGATGTTGAAGAAGAGGTTTAGATCTCTAAACAGAGAATTTCTGATGCCATTTGACTTGCTGATGTGCAGCAAATCCATCAGTATTGGGCCCGAAGATGCCTTGTATGCCAGACACAGGTCACCAGTTTGCCATCTGAAGGATATCAAGTATAGTCATAGGCCTTTGAGTTAGTCCATGAAGGACATATTGGCCCTGTATTCTTTTAGTAAGGTATCTCTGTGACAGTTTCAGTTGCTGCATGATGTATGTACCAGCTTGGCTGCATTAACCTTCTGTGAACTACAGCTAAAATAAGCATCACAGTGTCTCCTTAGCCACACACACACACACACACACACACACACACACACACACACACACACACACACACACACACACACACACACACACACCTCGATAGATTGATAGATATATATTTTTAATAAAATAAGGATTAAGTGATGGAACACTGTTACAAAAAAAATCAGAAGAAAAAACAACAAACATTATCCAATCGGTGATGTAGGGATGAGCCTTCATGCTCCCTTGAAGGGAAGCTTAACCATAAGAACTCCCTTTCTTAATATTATATTACTTTATACTATATCTGCTTGATGGTTGAAGAAGACAATAAGGATATCTAGTCTGTCCTTTTAAGTGCATTTAACATTCTACTTCCCCTCCTTCCTTCTTCCTAGCCCGTTTTCCAGCAGCTCAATGACTCAAGAATGCCTCTGTGGACAGTGTCATAGCTAGGTGTTGTGGACTGCAGTGCAGCTCCACAATCTGGCACCTGAGGTTGAGGAGAATAATCAAGTACTTAAAAAGCTCTGGAGCTAAATGTAGCAAACCAGCTTACTGTACTCTGTATACCACCCATAGTGCAATGAAGTTGGGTTTGCATACTGAATGACTATATTACACTATCACTGAGCAACATCTGCCAAGGATTGCACTCATTAGCACCTTACATCAGGAGTGGCTACTCCCCTTTCACCACCATGGCTTCATCCCGATCTACCATCCATTCCAGTAGTTTATTATATGGGCCTATATCCCTCTCTGCGAAAAGGTCCTTATAATGTCTTTCCTCTTCTGAATGGCCATTCACATATCCCTAATACAATCATATCTGCCCTGTTTTGTATGGTCTCAAGTGAGAAAAGGCAGAGGTCCTCTATTTTCTGCTCCCTCTTTATGGACCTTTCTGTTAGCTTTCATTTGGATTATTTCTGGAAACCTGATATGCCCTTCCTTAAATGGTTTCCAGAACTGTATGTTATACTCAAGGAGTGCTCTGACCAGGGCCTTGTAAAAACATTACCTCTTTGCATATGGAATCTGTCTCCATAAGAACAGACCCAAGCATTCTGTCCAATAAGTGTGCTCCTCGTGGTCCACTCTAAGTGGGATCAACACCCCCATTACTTTTCCGGCCTTGTTGCTTTCAGTTTCACTATCACTAGGTGATATTTAATGCCATATTTTCTATGGACTAAGTACAGTAAAGTACTTTGTATCTGGGTGCACTGAACATCAACTGCCTTTTTACCACTAACCTTTCCTCTAACACTGCACCTATCTCTGTGTCAGCAACAATGTACCTGATCCTGTATTCTGTTTCACTCAAGATATGTTTGAGACAAATACCTAGAAGAGTTCTTGTTCCAGGACACCCTCTTGAGGTACTCCAGTAATCATTTCGATAATTCACGACTTTGATCTCTTACTACTGCATGTGTCCTACCATTTAACTATGCAGCTATTCAAGCCTTCAATCTTGCTTAAGACTTTTTTGTGAGAATGAATCAAAGGCCTTGTTGAAATCTAGGTAGACCTTGTCTACTGATAGTCAATATAAAATGCAACCCAGATATAAAATCAGATCACATTTGACTAACAGCTATTTCTAGCCACAAACCCAAATTTGTTACTTTCCATAAGATTGTTAATTAGACATGTTACTAGCCTTCCCCTCAGTATTCTTTCCATGATTTTTGCATGCCATAGTTATTAAGAAAATACTATTTTGCATTAGTCAGTTATATACTGAAGATCTCCATCTGTGGATTGCAAACACACTGGACAGGCAGACAGACTTCTGTGAACTCTTGGAGGTAGCCCATCTGGTCACTGTGCTTTATCTTCCCTATGTGAAGTCTGTTCCCTCTTCACCTCCTCAATATTTACATATCTTTCTGTTAACTCTATTATTCTGCCCTGTCTCTCTTCTAGCATGGCACACACTCCTTGCTTTCCTTTGTGAGAAATGAAGCAAAGTATGCATATAAACCACTGTTTGTCCCAGTATTCTGTTATCTCCCTCCTCACCTAACACAGCCTGGTTAGTTCTGTTTCACCTTTCCTTCTTTCTGCAATGTAACTAAAAAAAAGCTTATTTCACTTCTTGAAACCTTCTACTAATTGCCTTTTAAATTTCACCTTTACTGTGTTGACCATCTTTGTTAATTTTTTAGCACTTCTTGTATTGTGCCTCCTCTATGTCTCCAGCCCTCCTTTCTGCTGCTTCTAGGCCGCTATCAATTTCTCATTTTGCTAGCCTTACATTCCTATGTACCCACATGGACTTTTTTCTGTTATTGCCTTTTTGTCTTTTTGACTGTTCCTCATGTTGTCTTCCACAGCCCTGAGCACTGTCCCTCTCACATTACTTGCTTACTTCTTTTATTTCTCCCAGTTTCCTAACTCATCACTGAGGGTCTGTGCAGCACAGCATAATCTATATTTCCATACCATAATCTTGCCTTTTTTTTTACTATTTCCCCTTCTCTAACTCACATAATGTATTTTTTCTTTAGCTGAGCATTGCCTTTCACTGGATTGGATGATGGACAGAATTTTATCCTTTATGGTATAGTCCTGCATCAGCTGGCTGAAACCTTCATGGTCTAAGACCTCACTTATTTCTGCACGCTCCCATATTTGTTGTTTGAAATGTCCCATTCTTCTTCCTGTACACTTGGATCCCTCATAAATATCATAGGTTCATAGGTTCATAGGTTCATACTAGGCTATCTGCCCTAGGGCATTTATAAGCCTAGCCAGAGTGTGTTTGGCTTTCGCCACCCATTTTAAATTAATTTTGCTATGCCCTTTTTCGAGTTTAGTATAGTGTGCCTCTGTCTAACAGTGACACAGAAGTGATACCCGGGGTAAACCTACGATCCCCCATCCACTCATCAAGATTCCTCTTGAATAGAGTCAATGAGGGACTCTGCCTAACCTGGACTGGGATTTTATTCCAGAGTGAAGGGAGCCTCTGGGTTATGAATCTGTCCCTCCAGCATGTCCTATTTATTTCAGTGCTGAGGTTCAAGTCTCTCGAGCACGTAGCTCGATGGGATTTGGATTTTCTGAGGAGCAGCATGTCCATTAATTCCGGGTTGGACATGGCTTTATATGTCAGGCACAGATTGCCTCTGAGCAGGCGGTATGCCACTGAGTAGAGCTGGAGTTTCTTTAACCGGGCAGCATATGGAATCTGTTTGAGCACTTTGATCCTCTTGGTGAGGTACTTTTGGGGTCTTTCCAGTTGCTGCAGGTGTCTGGTAAGGTACATCCCAAAAGGGGCATTGTATTCAATTATGGGCCTGATGAGGGATGAGTAAAGAGGCACAATGACCTCCCCTGATCTAGATGTGAATCCCTTCATGATTAGGTGGGCTATATAAAATGTTTTTCTAACCACTTTGGCCACGTGGTTGTCAAATTAGAGATTGCTATCAACTTGGGTCCCCAGGTCCCTAATTACTTCTTCCGTACTTAATGGATTACCACTTATGTGGTAATTTGTGGGCACTTTGTTTTTGCCAAAGGGGATAATTATACACTTTTTGGCGTTTAGCTTGAAGCCATGGCTCTGGCACCAGTTGTCTGTTTCTATGAGGCCCTTTTGGAGGATGCTTGTGTCAGCTGGAGAGTTGATTATGGTGCCCAGTTTGCAGTCATCTGTGAACTTGGTCAGCCACAGTCCTTCCGTGTTGGCCTGTACCTCTGAGAAATATATATACCGAACAAGAGAGGTCCCAGGACTGAGCCTTGTGGGATGCCACTTATAACTGGTTTGGAGTCTGACATGGCTCTAGCAATTTTAACCATGTGGGTTCTGTTCTTGAGCCAGTTTGCAACCCATCTAGTGACACAGGGGTTTATATTTAAGTTGGTGAGCTTATCTATAATGCCCTAGTGGGGTATTGTATCGAAGGCTTTTGGAGGTCCAGATAGGCTGTGTGGACCACCTTCCCCTCGTCAATGGCCTTGGTGACTGCTTCAAAGAAATCGATCAGGTTTAAGAGGCAGAATCTGCCCTTAACAAAGCCGAACTGGGTACTATCCAGTGTCTGTAGGTCCCCAATATCTTTATTTATAAGGTTCATGATGATCCTTTCCATAGCTTTGCAGACCAAGCTAGTCAGGCTTATGGGGCAATAGTTTCCAGGATCCGTTGAGGCACCACCTATGTGGAGAGGGACCACCGTTGCTGTACGCCACTCTTTGGGTACATATCCTGTAGTAAGGCTGAGATTGAACAGTAGTTTTATGTTTGGGTTTAGCTCTTCTTGGAGTTCATGTAAGATGCAGCCCGGGACACCATCTGGTCCCATTGATGCTGTGTTTTTTGCTATGGAGAGGGTGGCTCTTACCTGAGCATCTGAGATGTCAGCGGGGCAGCACTCTGCTGGGATAGATATTTGCCCTTTTGGTGGGAAGGGGGGGGGGGGGAAGTTTGCGCTGAACCTGTCAGCTAGGATGTTGGCAATGTCTGTGGGTTCGGTGTATTTTTTGTCATTTTGGACTAATTCTGAGCATATCTGGGAATTCCCACCCAGGTTCCTAACATAACTAAAGAAAGCCTTGTGATTATCCTTGGTGTCCTGTGCAATTTTTCTCTCGAAGCTGGCCTCAGACGATTTTATGAGTGCCCGTAGTTTTTTGCTAATACTGATCAGAGATGCCTTCCCTTTTTGGGATTTTGCTCTATCATGTAGTAGCTTCCTCCTTCTATTGTATAGTTTGTTTATGGCTGGGGTCCACCAGACAGGACGTCTGCCTTTGGAGGATTGGGTCTTGGTTTTATTTGGGATTGCATGATCCATGCATTCCTGAAGGTGTTCATAGAATGCGTTTATAAAGGATTCTGTGATCTGGGCCATATTTTCCACAGGCCCGGGGGCTTTGAAGGATTCCACCTCGGTTTTGAGGAGTGTGAAATTTGCTTTAGAGAAGTTTTTCACTGTGGTTTTCTGGGCAGGGGGTGGGGTCGGGATGTGAATATCCAGTGAGATTAGTTTATGGTCTGATCTTACCAGTGAGGGATACACTTCTGGTCTGGAGCATAGAGTCCCCATGTTGGTGATGATCAGGTCCAGTATGTTTTCCCCTCTTGTGGGAGTGGTAACAAATTGTTCCATAGCATTTGAGTTTATAAATTCTAGGAACCTTTGGGCTAGGGTGTTGGAGCTAGAGTAATGCTCCCAGTCTATGTTTGGGTAGTTAAAGTCACCCAATATAATGGTGTTTGGAGAGACCTTCATATTTTCCAGTGTTTTCAGGAAGGCCGAGTGGAGTTCCTGGGTTTGGGAGGGTGGTCTGTAGCAGGCTATAAACTGGAAGGAAGTTTTACCCACTATTAGTTGCACATGGATAGTCTCTGATGCTTCGTGCTGTGCCACCAACCTGTAGGTGTGGGTATCTTTGATGAATATTGATACTCCCCCTCCTTTTGTGGTTCGGTCCAAGTTTTGGGGCCGAAAAGCATGGTATGAGGTATAACCTGGTAGTGCTGGGGTGCTCTCGGGAGCCTTGAACCAGGTTTCTGTTACTGCACAGATATCGATGTTCTCCATGCTAAGGAGAGTTTCGAGTGCATGCATCTTGAGGTTTAGACTTCTGGCGTTGAGTAGCACTACTCTTAGTTTCTTATCCCTTGTGATAACTATGGAGGTGGGTTTGTCTTTTGAGCCTTGCCTAAAAAAGGCACTATGAGGGTAGCAAGAGCCTTTGCCAATATCCGAAAGCCCAGGGGTGATAGGTGCAAGCCGTCCCTAGCGAAGCATCATGGCTTGTCGAGCATGTCATCCCAGGCTGACAGGCATTGGATCCCCTTTGAATGACACCAATACTTAAGCCAATTGTTGAAATTGATAATTTTGTCTTCATATTGTGGCATCATTCTTGGTGAGGGTAAGATGCTACTCAAGGTCAGGGTCATACCGGCCTGGGCTACATGCTCAGAGAGTTCCTCTATGTCTCTTTTCATGTAGTCCAGGGAGGTACGTCTCAGGTCATTCACATGGACAATGACTGAGTCATATTTGTACTTGCCTTGGAGTGACCTGAGTGCTTGTGTTATGTGGCGGATCCTAGTACCTGACAGGCAGCTCACCGTGACCTTCTCCTTGTTCAGCCTGGTGAGCGGGATGTCAGTGTGTCTGATGATAGAGTCATCTATTACAAGTGTATCAAGTGTGTTGTTTAGCCTTAAGGGCTGTGACTGTTTGGCACACTGGCTTTGTGAGCTATGTGTTGCACGTGTTTTGTTTTGGGGTAGCGGTTGCTTGGGTGTCTGCTTTGGATGTCTCTGCTGCTTAGGCAGATTTTTATTTAGAGCCTCTGAGTATGTTTTTGTGTGTTTATGTGTTTGGTTTGCTGTCGTGGTAGGTCTATGTGAGACTGGAATTGTAGTGAGTGTGGTTTCCTTTTCCTCCTGACTGGTTACACCAGTACTGAGTTGAGAGAGCTTAGCCTCCAGTTTGGCTATATGGTTGCATCTCTCACATGTGTTGGAATTTGTTGGGAGGAGGAATGGGTTGTCTGTGTACATGAGGCAGTTGTAACATTGCCTCAAGATTCCCAGCTTCACCAGCTGGACCAGAGAGAAGATTGACAACTGACCTTTGGACATGCTAGAATAGTATTGGGAATTCCTTTATAATAGAAAAAAAAAAGGGCCAGTGGGGAACAAGGTACTCAAGGGGAGTTTGTGAGTGTGTAGTGCTTTTAATTTTTTAGTGCTGACTTATATAATTGCTTTAGTGAGCAAGTGCCAGGTAACTTAAATGCAATGTGCTACAGGTAACTTAAATGCAAAAATGACAAACAGTAACTTTCATTCAAGTGAAACAAGGAAATAAGTACAGTAAGCAATGCAGATATCACTAGGGATCCAGAGAAGTGCTGAAAAGCCACATTTTAGGTGGAATTAGTGTTTCAGGGAAATAACAAGCAAACAAACAACAAGCATACAAACAAAGCTAGATTCAGGAGGCCTGGATCTAGTCTATGCTACAACAAACAAGGTGTACCAATTTCAGTAAGAAACAGTTCAAATATGCAGGAACTATAAGTCTTTAACCAGAAATTCCCAGCTCAGAAGGGCAGAGTCCAGCCTCTCCTCCCACAAGAGTGCAGACCACAAACCCTCTTAATGTAAAATAACTGGCCTGAAGCCCAAATGCTTAAACCAGAATTAATACACTTTTAGAATAATAGACACTGAGCCCTCAATCAGCATTTCCCAACTTAGAAGGATGTAAGCTACCTGTCCTGCCACCACAGTGCAGGCCACAAACCTTCCTAATGTAAAACAACTGGTCTGAAGCCCAAGTGCTTAATCCAAAAGACTTAGAATGATAGCTACACTTTAATCAAGTTACTACCAAGCAGTATTAAATACAATTGAATACTTTAAAGAATGCCTGGATTAGTGCTCAAGTTATACAAACAAAGCTAGATTCAGCAGGCCTGGATCTAGTCTATGCTACAGCAAACAAGGTGTACCAGTTTCAGTAAGAAGCAGTTCAAATATAGGCTGTACTCAGCCCGTTCATTTCCTCACCCAGGCTCTCATCCACCTAACTTGTTCTGAATGGGGATGGTACACTCTACCATTCCACTGGTTTCCCCTTTTTCTGCTTTAGCTGTTAGGGCAGTTAACCTGCTTTCCAACTCTGGCCATGCTCTTCTCTCATTCCTGATTTTGTATTCTTCCTCGTCTCTTTTGTCATATCTATTCCATCACTTCCTTCTCTGTGATCAGTGAACAGCCTATATGCAGACAACTCCATGTACCTTCCCCCTTGTGGCTGAATTGTGTGTCTGCCATATCCGTACTATCTGCCCTCCTTCTCTTCTGCTGTTTTCATTCTTCTTCCCCTCTTCTGTCTTACTTTAAAGGTATAATCACTGGGAGGTATCTTTCCATCCAACTACTAAGCACCACTCTCCTTTCTGGGCTAAGCTGGACCATATCCCCAGCACTGATCTATCTGGGAGGAATTCCCCTATCATTCTACTAGTGCAAAGCTATTCAACCTCATGCACTATAGCAACCAGTCATTATACTTCCTGATCATCTTTTCTCTGTCTCATAGCGGGTAGTACAAATAGCATTAATACTTCTGAAAATGATAACTCTTTTCCTGGCATCTCTCTGGTCTTGCTTGCTGCCAGTTCTGCTGTTTTACACCACACAACATGCTTCCACACCTCACCACTGATGATCACTTTGGCCACCTCTTCATATGTTTTACTGAATTAAACCCCAACACTGGTTTCAGTGAAATCTGATCTCTCCTTCCTGGCTTGCCTAGTCTCTTACAGCTCTCTCTGTCAGGGTCACCTTAGTAAAACCTTCCTGTCTGTCACTACTGTGGGTCTTCTCTCCCTTCCTTCATGCACACACCACTAACTCTACTATCTGTAACCCTTTTCACTCCCCACATTCAACACTATCAACTCTAGTTATCATCTGTGCTGGTAGTCTTTCCCCTAGGGGCATACTTAATCTCTTCCCTATCTCTCATCTGTTCTTCCTGCTAAACTATTCCACTGTTTTGCCTGGTTTGCCTTCTGCCTCTTCCACAGGCTCTTTAAGCTTTTTTCTCATTCCCTGACCAGAAGAAGAGACTACCTTTTAAAATGGAAGGATCTGTGCTATATTGACTGGAATATTTTTGTACCTGAGTAAATGTTATGTCCTGTAGGGAGTTACTGCCCTTGGATACCATGTGCCTATACAAGGGTAGAGTTCTAAACAAGGAATATCATGGCAGTTTTAATGCTTACCTACAAGTGCAACTGCTGATCTGCTTATGAGCTTTAACCAATGAGCCTGTATAAGATGGAACATATACTGGTGGCTCTAGTGTACAGAACCAGCACCCATGTCTTCTACAGCAAGAAGTCACTACAACTGTAAATGAAAAGACCACCTCACTGAGAATTATAAAAGATGGTTGTTGCCTAAAAAACTGACCCAGAAAGATGATATGGAGGTCTGCCTGGTGGCCCCTGAAAGGGACACTGGATGAAAACAATGACCCCAAGTCAAACAGACAAAGATTCAATGATCTAATTTGACCAGGGACTCCTTCAGGACCTCTATGGACCTAAATGTCACAGATGCCTGTGACTACAAAGAAAAAAAAGGACTGGTGCTAAAAGTTTCTTTCCTGGATGTTTATTATTGACAGACAGATAAGCACAAATGGCTGACTTAACATATATTTCAAAACTGTGGCGAGAATCTTATGTTGAATAGTGTAAGTAAAATTCTGATAAGGATAGCGTATAGATAGCCTATACATTGTTCCTAAAACACGCCTTTGGAATGGGATAATACATTATATTCCTGATGTGTAGACTGCTTAGTGCCAATGTACTGTTATCAAATTTGTGAAGTGCAATATTGTGGCTGAGGGAAAGAAGTGCATGGTTTGCTTGAATATATTAGCTAATATATGTCTGGAAGCATAAAAAAAATGGTAAACAAAACATCAAAATGATATGTGTACATAGAAACAAGATGGAATACCTTATAATATACATAGAAATGGAAATACTCTTAGGTAAAGTGTTACGCCCTGTAGCTCTAGTGCCTAACTTAACACATGACATGATGATTGGCCGAGATGTTCACCAGTTATACTGACAGAAATACATAGTTCCACTAAAGAAAATGGTATGGTGCTGAAATACACAAAAGAACACAGTTCTGGCTCTGGGTGGAAGGGTAAGATAAATCTAATCCTGAGACTTGTCAAAAGACGTCTACTGGAAAAAATAATGAAAGGACTCAGTACAGAAACTGACTGAGAAGGTGAGTTTTGGTAACAGCCTTCAGATGTTAAAAGTAATAGGCAAAGTCATGTAGGGACTAACAATACAGCTAAGTATTGTGGGAATTCTCCAGTCAAAGTATTAAGACAGGACAGTGTAAAACGTATAGGGAAAGAACTGTAGTTAAAATACACTGAGAGAAGAGTTTGTGTAGAAACTGACGGAGAAACTGATTAATCTCATACTGAAGAAGAGGGTGAAAGAGTAACCTGAACAGGTTCTAAGCTTCTCCCAGCTGCACTAAAGTAGAGAACCAATTAATAACAGAAGCAGGGGTCTAAGGATAAAGAAAATAAGATAATACTGAAGGAGAGAAAAGGATGCCACTATTACCCTGGTGGAAGATAATTATTTTCATGAGCTAATTGTTATAGGAGATGAATAGGAAGAAGATGAAGAAGCCAGTACCTGTATTTATAGTGGAAGAGGCCATGGAATCCACTTCAAGTAATAACAATAATAACAATGAAAGTAATGCTGACCTGGCTAACTTACAAATAAGCCAGGCAAACTTCAATAAGGCTCAGTGGGAAGACAATACAGCAAGTAGAGCTACAAGAGAGAGAGAGAGAAAGAAAGAGAAACGGAGTCAAAGAGTGAAGATAAGGAATTAAAGGAACAGTACCTCCCAACTACATACCCCTGCCTTGAACTAAGAAATTACATTCTATACAGAGTAACAAAAGACAGATAAAGATGTTGAGTGAGTTATTAGTGACAAACCAAAAGGTAAAACAGTCACACAGACAAACCATTCAATAAAAACTCAAATGAAGACCCAAACAAGCTAGAGCACTTACACTGTAATACCTTAAACCTCTTGTAATGGAGGCCCATGTGATATATGAAAATAACCCCAAAAGACACACCAGTGCATCAGCTACATGGCTTCTGAATGCCCAAAACATTTCACTTTTAACTTTTTAAGTCTTTACTGTTGCACTGACTTTATTGGCCTGAATAAAACAAAACATTAGCAAAAATAATTTAAAAGAACTTACAAAACACTCCACATCCTCCAAGACAGATAAACAAAAACTCAGGCAAGTTTGCAGGGGCGAAATTAATAACCCAAAACACTGCATGCTGAGAAAACTGCCAAGGAAACAGTTGGTTACCAGTCATTTCAAAAGGTGTCCATTTATTGTCAATACACACAAACTTAAACAAATAATGCCAATGGTTAAGCACTTTTGCCCTATAAATGATTTAAAGAAACTTCATTAGAACAATATGGATCATGAGTATTTCTTTTAAATAACCTTGTGGTTAATAAAATATTGTGCATTTAAAGGTATATATCATCAAAACATGTAGGTTCATTCCTAAGAATCAATCATATAAACAAAATAGTGATTAAAATGTGAAACATGAAGAGTAAAATAGAAAATTATGCCTTAATTCATTCAAAATAACCTCACCCCAGATAAAAAAATCAAATTATATTGAAAAAGTATGAAATAGAACTAATGAAGGGATGTTATAAAATCTATTAATAACTTAATATTATTGTGATGACCCACCACTGAACCAGTAATCAAGGAGACTCAATCCTCACCACTGGCAACAGTGGGGAATGTACACTGGGAGGATGACAGATACATGCACAGTATTTCCAAATGTAACTCTTTGCTTCTAGTTTTACATACATGAGAAGATTAATCTGATATGTTCCCTACTCAAGATTATTTTAGAAAATAATATATTTAATTTTAGAGAGGAATACTACCTACAAAAGGTTGGCGTAGCTATGGGCACACCTTGTGCCAATAGGTATGCCAACATGGCTCTAGTTGAATAGGAGTCTAATGCATTTTTGTCTAATGAATTTTATAAGGATAAATTGATCTGGTATACTTGATTTGTGGATGACATGTTTTTTCTGCGGAGAGGAACACACAGAGAACTTGAGATATTTATAGAATATTTGGGTACTACCACTACCTTTTTGAATTTCACAAGTAAGATCTCCAGGGAAGAGATAGATTTCCTTGATGTAAAGTTAAAGAAATTTGATGTATTGGGAATTCAAACTAGCATCTACAGGAAACCTACTAGAAGGAATGCCCTGTTACACAGGGATAGCATGCATCCACAGTTTGTTAGAAATAACATAGCGAGAGGACAAATCTTGAGATCAATGAGACTGCATAATGATGACTCACTGCCTGAGCCCACTTTGAACAATCTCAGAGCTGAATTTCTAGAGAGAGGATATTCTAGTAGCATGTTTGACAAACAGGCCTCTGAGTTGGCTAGTGAAAGAAATACCAGAGGTAAGGTTTTTTCTCTGAGAGAGGGGATGGACCGGATAAGCATAACAGCAATACAAGTAAGCTTAGCTTTCCTATTACATATACTAGTGACATTGGTGCCTTTTGTGAGGTATTTAATAGAAAGTGGAATATTTTAAGGACAGCTAAGGATTTGGAAGGTTTTGTAGAAAATGTACTGCACTTCGCCTTTAAGAACAAGAGATCTTTAAAATGCCAGCTCTGTTATAATAGTAATAAGAAAAAGAAGAATGATCTATCCCAAAGGAAAGGGACATATATGTGAAGGAACTGTTCAGTGTGTAAATATGTACATTCTTGTACTACTTTTGTACATTCAACTTTACATTTTGAGTTACATGCTAAACATTATGCAGACTGCAGAACAAAAAACATAGTATACTTTGCATTCTGTATAGCCTGCAATGTTTACTATGTTGGAAAACCTAATCATATGCTTAAAGAATGCATACAGGAACACTATAGGGATATTTTGAATAATAAAAAAGAGACAAATGCCTTGGCAAAACATGTGGCAGCAGCAGGCAGTACACATTACTTTAAATTCATAGTGTTAGAAATCTTGGAGGAATGAATAAGAGGAGGTGACATTAAGAACAAAACAGAAAAGGCAGAGCAGAGATGGATTTTAAAGTTTAATGCTTATAGTTTTCCGGGAATTAATGAAGCCGTTTCTTTGAAACACCTACTAAAAGATAGGGCGCTTAGACATTAATGATGTATGATATATATGTTTTTATAAATGTTTTTAAATATATAAAAATTTATATTTTATGTTTTGTATAAGTTTTTTTATAGATTAATTGAATAATTGGATTATTGCTTATTTATATGCGTATTTAAAAGCAAGTACTATTGTGAAGTTTGTATTCAGTCTGAAGAAGTGGTCAAGGAGGCTGCGAAAGTGCTTACTTTCTTTGTGTATATTAAAGTGGATTTCTACAGCCATGGTAAATTAGCTCATTTTTTATTCTTTTGACTTTTACTAGCTATGCCCCCTTTTGCCCAGACTATAAACAACTACATTAAGGCCCTTAACAAAGGATGTCCATTCTTACTGTATAATATTAATATTAATACAAATAGTAGTTTGACCAAGAGCAAGACTATTAGGAGTGCCCTACACAGTGTCACCAAATAAATATGCAAGTACTCTCAAAACTTAAATATGTCTCACAAAGATCAGTCACAATGAAAGGTTTAAATATATTTAATAACAAATAATAAAAGAACACAAAAATACCAAGTATATATTCACAGTGACATCTGAGTACAAAATCGCAGGAAATATTTACAACAACATTGCAGGTCAGCCTCAAATAAATAAAGAAAAATATCTAAACTAAGTCTTGCTATATTCCTGACTATATCCAAGAGAAATGTACTGTTCCCTAGAAACCTACTTTATCAGAGCAAGGCAGATGTGGTGAATGGTTCTTGTCAGGTCCAAGACTAAGATTAATATCTCAAATATTACTGCTGGGATAGCTCACAGAATGACATCATTCCGTGTCATCTAACTCTATGCCAGGTGAAACCCCCACTGCTGGAGGCTAGCAGTATTTAGCATCTACCTGTGAAAATACATAGACCTTGGATCTTTATCAGATGCTGGAAGTCATAAAACAATTACATCCCTTCACATTCCAAGACTAGTAATTATTTCACCAGAGACAATACAGAAAGCCCCCGACTTTTAGACGTTGTGTCTCCTTCCTGTGTTGAAACTGAAAGATATTATCTTTTACTGAATAGCCATAAAGTAATTTAATTTCAGCTATTTTTCTAAAATTTACTAGACTGGGGTTAACCTCCTTTGTTCTAGTGTCCACTGTTAAAATTTAAACAGCTACAATAGTGCATGTACATTTCTGTTCTATTCCAGTAGAGCAAGCTGTAGTTACATTTTAGAACAAGCACTTTATAAAATATCTTTTAAACATATATGTCTGTACAAACCTAGTTTAATATATACATGGCATACAGTTCTAATACATTTGTAACACACGCATCTTATATAGATCATGTTGATATTCACAAATGACATATAATTATTTACAAAATTCCAGATAACTGGGCTGGCAGTATCTCCCTTTGTCACAATTATAAAACTAATTCAGCAATGAATAAGCACCATATCGTAAGTATATAAAACATAAAAAATGTACAAAAAAGCAAATCCATTATATTAATAAAAACTGGATAGAAATTAGAAAATACATATGAGCAATAGTGTGTAATAATGAATACATAAATCATTGTATTAGTACCTCACACCATGTAAAATCCCAATTTAGCAGCACATGATTTGAGCACAGAAACAACAGAAATATATCAATTCAGTCTGAGAAGGGTAGCATTTAATCTAAATTGCCAGAGTAATTCCATGTATTCAAGTCCATTTTCCCATGATCCCCTTCTCAGATCCATTGGAACGAGTTTCAATATGGCAAATTTAAATCTTTTGAGTGTCTGTATAGAACATTGTTTAATTATTAATTAGCATCCTTTTTTCCTACGTACAAGCTAGGCAATTAGAACATATAGCAATGAACACAAAACCTTCATTATACCCATTTCCACTCAATGGTGTGATAATGTTGCCATTCACATTCTCCAAAACAAATATATTAGCTGTTAAAATGTTGACATATTAATTACAGGCTTCTGTGACACTGTCCTAGTACCCCACTATATTCTCTTCTTACCGTATCTATCTCCAATTTTTGTTTAACATTAGGAAACACTTTTATATACAAAACAAGGATTTTCACCCACACTATGGTGAATTGCCTCATTAGCCTTAAAATGTACTTTTTTTTGTAATGTCCTTGACTGCTCTGGAATTTAAATTTTATGGAATCACTACTGTTCTTGTGTAAGTTTTATAGAAAGTAGAGTGAATATTCATATAAATTTTTCCAAACTACTTCCAGTCCCAGACCTACTCTCAAAAGAGGTTGAAACTAAAGTTTCATCTTTTCCATTGTCTCCTGACTGACATACAGGACCAATTTTTTTGGGAATCTGCTATCCTGAAACATACATACCAATCTTTTGGCCTCCAGTCTATACACATCCTCATGAGATACCACACATTTTAAATATATGATTTGTCCTTAAGTATCCCCTTCTTGACAGAAAAGGGATGGGAGTCGTTAAAATAAAAATAACTTTTGCTGAAAGTAGATTTTCTAAAGATATTAGATGAACAAATGCTATTTTGCTTGTTAATACTTATCAAAAAGTCATTTTGTCTGGGTTAAAATTATATGCAAAATTTTAAAAATCAGTAATACTCTGCACATATTAAAAATTCATCAATTCATTATCTACTCCACTCCATAAAATAAAACCATCATCAAAATATCTTACATAAAGTTTATAATACTTCTGTTAAACTGAATGAAAAATGTACTTTGCAAGCATCACTCATTGTGCTACCTCTAACCTGTTTGTACATTTCTCCTTCAAAAAAAATACAATTATTTTCTAACACAATATTTAGACATTTCATATTAGGTTTAATGTTAAGACTATTTAAAAAAAATCTAACCCCATAAAGGCCTCATGGAACAAAGACTTGCCCAGCTCTTAGGAAAACATGCAAAGAGATTCATCACATCAGATGTTAAAAAAAAAGAAAAAAATATATCAACACATAACTCATTCTTTTGTTTAAAAAAAAAAAACAACTTTTTATTACTTTTAAAACAGACTGTACATAATTATTTAAAGATAAATATAACAAAAACATAACTATTTACAGACGTTCACAACAAAATCAAACACAGAAAACTAAATCATTAAAATTTATCAAGTAAGTCACTTAATTTTAACCAAAATCTAAACTGCCAAGTAATATTTGGAGTTCTTATTTTGGCAGTTAACAATTCTTTTTTTACAGTCACTTTTTACTAAATTAATGAATTCAGTGAAATAAAGAGTAGTTTTACATTTCCAATTATTTGTGACTATTTTTCTTGCTATAGCTAAAATGGTCCAAAGGAGAGGCACCTGCACCCTAGAAACAGAATCTGGAACTGGAGCATTTAATAAGATCAAGGAGTTAGAAATTATACAGTTATCTTTCCACAAAGCCTGGGCTTGGGCAAAATTTCTAAATTCAACCCAAAAAGGAGTTACTGTTTTACAATACAATATCATATAAAACCAATCTGTGTTAGACTTCATTACACCTCCAACAGTTAATTTTCCCATAGTTATATATTAAAGATGATCAATATATAACTCATTCTTCAGTCTCCCCAGAAAGTCCCACATGTCCATTAGGATAAGTCCAACATTATCGTACATTGATTTTCAGAGCTTATCAATATACACTGTAAATGAGTACATTTTGGAGCCCAAGGCAGCCACTGTAGGTCTAAAGGGAAAATCGCTAATATTTTTGTGCACTTTAAGAATTGAAAATATAGTAGGAATTATAGTATAGGTAATTTTAAAAAATCATATAGAGATGCAGTGATCATACCTTGCATAACCCAGTCCTCCAATTGTAAGTCAAACTCCTGGAAAGCAATATTAATTTCATTTCCTGAAGTAACTATATAAATACTCTTATCCTGGAGAATTTTTAAATATGGCCCTAGAATAGTCTATTGAAACAAAAATGAATGCACCCCTACCTTTACTGGGCTTCATAACACTCTGAGATTTATCCATAAGTTGGCTCAATAGATCATGCTCCACTTTAATTAAATTATAATGTTTATCAACCTCCACTTCCAGTTTCTAATTTGTAGAAATCTTTAATGCAACCTGTTACAAAAGCCTGTAATATGGGATAAGATATATAGTTAAATATACTATTTGTCTTAAAGAGCACACTGCTGTGATTATGTCTTCCATTAGCCTTATTAAAATTAACAACCAAATTTATTTTCCTAATAAATAACTTTAATTCTAAAATATTGTGCACTAGATAAAAACATTTACTGGGAAGGAAAGTAAAGCCCCTTTGGAGTAAGGAAAAATATTCCAAGGTAATGTCTCAACCACTATGACTAAAAATGTTAAAACCTCTTGTTAGCTAAAATCCCTTCACATTCAAAAATAATATCCTTCTGATAAAATGTATTGTCATATCTATTAGACCTTAAAAATCCCCTATCTTTCCTCTTCTTTTGACTCTTTGCCTTCTTCCACTGTAATGATAACAGGGACAAAATATGTTCTCTGGGCAGTAGGAATTGGGGCTGAGATCTCGTCCCCCTGCTGCTTGATCTTGTCTGTCAACCTCTCCAACTTGCACTGGGGGCATGGATTCTAAAGGGTCAGATCTATTAACACTAAACACCCCTACTTCTTCAGGTAAATCTGAAACAGCATTATCATTATTATCACCAACATTTTCCATACAACCATTATGATAAGTGACCACAGGATTATTAATACAGTTATTATCATGTACGTTATTAATACCATTATTGTTTGGTTGGGAATAAGCAGTTTTATTACTGTATTGTTTCTTATACCTAATCGATGTTTTATTCTTCCTAGTCTGTAGTGCTCTACAGTGTTTATCAACCATTTAAAAACAATTACACTCAATGTTTTAATAAGTAGGAAAGCGTAATTCATCCTGTATTTTAATAGTCAAATCATTCACTACAAAAGACAAATCCTGAATTTTGTCTCATTATGTTTGAAGAGTGTGGTATGTCTATCAAACATCTCAACCAATCGTGAAAAAAAAATCATATATATCCCATTAGGGAACCTGTATAGACATCAACCCTGTGGAACAATATGAGTCTTAAGCATTCCCTTAAATATAGTGCATTATCTAAGTGCAGGCTCTAAGGTTTAGTCAGTCTCTCCTGCAAAGTGTTTATCATATTGTCTAGTGCAGGAGTGAACTAAAACCCAAAAACAAATACTGCACATTGTGGAAACTTCCAAAGAAAATCATGGTAAGCAGTCACTTCAAAATGTGTCTGTTTATTGTCAGTACACACAAACATAAAAAAATTCTAAAGGTTAAGCATTTTTGTACTATAAATGACTTAAAAGGACTTCACCAGAACAATAAGGATGATGTGTACTTCTCTAAATGGACTTCATCAAAGCAATATGGATGATGTGTACTTTTCCTAAGTAAACCTATGGTAAATTAAATATGGTACATTTAAAGGAATAATTCACCAAAACATGAGTTAATTCCAAAGAACCAATCATATAAACACAATAGCAACTAAAATGTGAGATATCAAGTGTAAAACTGAAAAAGATACCTTATATCATTCAACATTCTCCAGCCCCAGCTCTGAAAATCAAATTATGTTGAAAAAATATATATAAATATATAATAAAACAAAGGGATGTTAGAAAATCGATTAATAAGTTAACATGAATCATCTCTTTATGCAATCTCCAAGAGGAGGGCAAGGTTTTGCTTTATGGTAAACTGTGATTATTAAACACTATATAAGTTAGTAATACAATGATTTGTTTATTCATTATTACACACTGGTGTTCATATCTATTTTCTGATTTCTATCCAATTTGTATTAATATACTCCTCAGGATTCAGCAAGCTCTGCACAGTATGCAGGAATAGTGCAAGAGGTGCTACAGGCAATATGGCTGCCATGCGATCCAGGAACGTGCACAAGCACTCCTGCACTATTCCTACATGGACACAGCCCCTGTATGCTAATTACCTCATTTGCTGGTGAAAACCATGCAAATGAGGTGAATTAGTGGTCCAGGAAGCAGGCAGATATATGTGCAGGAATAGTGTTGACTGCAGAAATGTATTCAGCCAGTAGCTGAATAAATTTCTGCAAACTACAAAACAGAGGCATGACAGCTCATACAAACACATGTATTAGAAGGGTTAGGCATGCCAAAGGCCAAATATATGGCCATAGGCATGAAAAATAATTTCAAAATTATAAAAATTAACCTTTTTTTTGTTGGCTGATTTCTGCTGTTTAAGCACAGGGCAGTGGTGTGCAAATGGGATTGGACCGAAAATAATAAAAAAAAGCTGGAAATAAGCTTTTAAACCAAAATCATAATTTTTCCATAATAGTCAGTGGCATGCATAACACAACAAGACCATTGAATAGTGGTTGCTAAGGGGAAGGCTGTCAGTTTTGTAACCATGCATTAGCAGTCAATCCTATGCAAATGAGGGCAATGATATGGAATTACAGATTTCCCCTCACTGCTAGCTTGCACCCAACTGTGTAGGTGCAGTAATACCATGGTGTAAGCCTAAGAGCTAGATGATTCCATAAGGGTGTGTGTCATGCATGCTGTAAACTTATTGGAGCTCTGTGGCCTGTGTTTGCCCCTAGCTAAGCACAGCTAAGGGGGGGGGGTCTGAAGCTGCCTAGCAGTATTTACATTGCCTAAACGGGTGTGCGCACTGCACACCAGGTTTTAAACTAACAGCAACAAAAAAAACTGGAAATAGCAGCTCCATTCACATCTGAGCACTGGATATGAGCGTCGTGCCTCGGGGCTTAAACAGGAAGGCAATGGGAAGGGAAAACAGCAGTAGGAAGGTAATCAAGGAGAACTGGCATAGCTGGCAGGTGAAATATATCACAACTAGCCAATTACATAGGCAGCAGCCCAGCCCAGCACACTACTATAAACAATGCAAACACCTTTCCCTCTGTTTTTTCCCACAAACTCTACACCCCCGGTGTACACAAACTGGGAAATATTACCTAACAAAAGCAACAAAATGATAGGGGCTGGTTTTGCTTTCATAAATCAATATGTGGAAGAGGCTGAGGGTGGTGAGGATGACAATGCTGATGACCAACCCACAGTGAGGAGAAGGAGAAGAGTGTACAGACCCAGGGTATCCTAACAGGGGCTACATGAGCTGGAGATAGTGGGGTGCTATAGAGTGGACAGGGACATCCTACAGCAAATTGTTGAGCTGTGCCAGCCACACCTCACACACAGAAGCAACAGAGGGAAACCCATCCCAGTGGATACCAAGGTATGTGTAGGCTTAAGAATACTAGTCACAGGTACCTTCCAAAGGCCAACTGGGGATATCATGGGGATCTCACAGGCATCAGCATCCAGGGAACTCCACCAGTTCCTGGATGCCATGTCAGCACATGCTGGTGACCACATATATTTACACAATACCCATGAGGCATTGACCAGCAATATGCGCTTCTTCCACCAAATAGCAGAATACCCTTAGGTAGTGGGTGCTATAGACTGTATGCACATACACATCAAAGCACCACCTGATGAGCGGAGTAAGGTCTACATAAACCGCAAGGGCTTCCCCTTCATCAACTGCCAGTTCGTGTGCGATGCCCAGGGCATTATAATGAATGTGTGCGCTGGCAGCCCTGGAAACTATCACGACTCCCACATCTGGAATATGACAAAGCTGTATCAGTGATTTGCCAGTGGGGACATCCCATACGGCCACCTAGTGGGGGATGCTGGTCACGCACTGGAGCCGTGGCTGATGATACCCATCAGAAATGCACACACACCCGACCAAGAACTCCATAATGAGGCACATGCACACACC
Organism: Protopterus annectens; assembly: GCF_019279795.1. NCBI lineage: Eukaryota > Metazoa > Chordata > Ceratodontiformes > Protopteridae > Protopterus > Protopterus annectens. The sequence continues at coordinate 105,064,779 of NC_056742.1, forward strand.
AGAATCATAACAGAGCATGTGTTTGGGATGCTCAAGTCACGGTTCCAGTGCCTGGACATATCCAGTGGAGCCTTGCAGTACTCTCCAGCTACATGTAATCAAATTGTCATTGTACGTGCCATGCTACACAACAGCATCCTGTAGAAACAGCTGCAGCAGGAACAGCATGGGGCAGGGCCACACAGCCCCCCACCATTGCCAAGGCCAGCACAGGCACAGAGTGACTAGGAGGAGGAACAACCTGAGCTTGCCCCTGTAGGCAGAAGGAGGCGTGCCCAGTATACCCAGACTTTGGCAAAGAGGCAAGCCATGGCACATACACTGACACAGTTGGAACCCAGGGAATTACACATCTCTCTAACTTGCGCACACAGTAAAAGGTATGCCAAACATGACACTACCTGTGCTTAACCATTTATAGGGAGTGTACTATGTGCATCTGACATAGTCAGCCCTCCAGCACCATCCTCAGTACTGGCCCAGCCACAAGGTAAGTCACTCTCACTATCAATTGCTGAATGGAGTAGTGTGTTCTTCTACTTGTATCTATGGTACGGATGTGAGCATGCAAAGGAATTGGATGGCTGAATGGGATGGCAGCAGATAGTAGACACCTATATGGGCAGCATGAAATCCATAACAAATACTGGTGTCAACATAGCAGGCAGTACTAGATATGGTGACAAATCCAACTGCAGGACATGTGGTGGCCCAAATGTGTGTCCATAGGACACACACATGCATGTCAGTGAGGCTCACATACCCAACAACAGTCTTAGCCAGCAGGACAGGTGTAGATGACCACAAAGAAAGGCTATGCTAAGGCCTCTGATTGATGGCAATGGAGAACAGCCCTCCCTCCAGACCTACACAGACAGACTACAACAGGTCAGGCAGTGGGATGTTAGTTCTGAAGGGTAAGAAGTCTGAAACTGAAATGTAGGTCAATAAAACCTAAGATCTGTACTACACTGATATGCCTGTAGTCTGCAGGATGGGTCAGGATACAGAATGAAATGGAAGCCAACAGAGTACCTGAAATACCAGAATGGTCATAGCAAATTTTTATAATTGTCAGGTGTGCCCCCCCCCAATCCTATGTAGAAATGTAGTAACAAGTACGTGTGGGTATAGTAACAGTGGAGCACAGATTACCTGAGCTGGCCAAATTAGCAGGATAGATTGTTGCATGTGTACAATATGCAGGGCTCTGTGTGTTAGGTTGTTGTGTGTTGTATATTGTGTGAAAGTGGTCAGCATCTAGGCATGGAGGGTTGTGTCCTGGTGGCCAATGGCTAGTACTGTTGATGACAGGGCCAAGTTCTAACAACTGCAGTGCCAAACACAGTGCATCCCAGCAAGACCCAATCCAACAGTAATCCATACTAATTGTTCGGATGTCATATCTGTCACCATCTGAAAGACGGACATGGCATGAATGTGGGCACATTAGTTGTCTGTGTAGTATGGAATACTGAAGTAGTCCGGCCAAACACTGGCAGACCACAAAAGGCACAGTTATGAAGCACCAGGAAAACCGCTGATGTCCCTGCACAAGTCAGCATAAGGAGAATGCCCCATGTATATCTGTAAGTTAGCTGCAAGTAGCTTCCGTAGCAAACATGCACTCAGCTCACCCCACTATCAACTACAGGTACGTAACAAGTCATAACCCTGCTGTTGGGAATAAGTACAATATGACCCCCACTTCTGTATGGGAATACCCACAGAATACAGCATGGTGAGGAGGTGTCCTATGCAGGTGTGTCCCTAGCTGTAAGCAGCACCCTGCCAGCATCCACAACAATGGATTAATAAGGACATAAATTATTGCCAATAACACCTTGCACACCTACTCTGTCACCCCAGAGGAATACAGTGGCTTGCAGCCTGAGACTGTAGGAGTGACAGAATGCACTGGCCAGCTACAGATGGTCTGCACCACTACCAAATGCCCTATAATCCTCTGTCAAAGGCCTGTGTCTCACCTTTTCTGCCAATGTGTGTTATCTCATGGAGTCCCAAATAATGACATAACAAAGTCCACAGAACACAAATGCAAGGCCATGTCAACAAATTCCAGTAGCATGTCCACCATGTCCTGCTGCATGAACTGTGGACCAACCCCTAACTACTGCTGGGATGAAGTGATAACTATAGGGATACTTATCAGATATCGCATACATAATGTTAGGAAGAGGATAGAATAACAGAGGGAGGGTAGAAGCATGGATGCCATGGAGTGTGTGAAATATGAAACTGTGATGTGAGCCCATACTATCCCTGCCTGCAAACAGAGGAATGGGTGGCTACAAACCTGCTCATAAACCACAATGTGACGGGGTAATGACCAGATATATAAGCCCTGCCTCTGAGTAACCTGTGTGAATCTCTACAGCTGAGAGGTATGGCCACAGCACGATATGGCCTTTCTGTCACGTCAATAAATGTACAAGCATGGGAACCCCAGCCATCACAGTATCAAGGTGCTGGACCATTTACACAGACCAATCAGCAGGTCTCTGCAGCTCCCCCTCCAGAATGGCATGATTGTGCAAGAATATGTAGGCTGTAGACCACAATACTGGACACAGCTGCATTCATCTTGTATTCCCCAGGAAATTTCTGTGAGCAAATATGTATATCTATCAGTAGTTGATGACATAATACATCATAGTGTAAAAAATATATATGTTTAAATATATCTGCTAACATCAAAACCATGTAGCAGAAGCAGCAAGGACAGAATTAGTTACAGTATCCCACTATCCTTTGCCCATTGTGTCAACCTATGTACAGATATCCTGCAGAAACAGGTTGCTAGCTGTAGGTGTAGAACACAAATGCCTGCACTGGAGTATAACCTACCTGGAATGGATTCACCCATTCAATACAGAAGGTCATACTTGACATGCTTCCACCCTTAGAGGAAACGAAGCCCATGTCTGACAACAAAATACAGAAGGGTCATTTTGGGCATTCTACAACACTTACAGAAATGAAGCCCATGTCTGGCTACAACAGCGGACTATACATAACTGTCAGTTGCAGATGTCTGTGCATACACTCCACACTGCACACCTGTCTTGTTTTGCACACACATCGGATAGGAATACATACATATATCCAAGGACAACACACTATAATAGGTCAAACATACAGAAACATAGATGTGGGGAAAGAGTTACAAAGTGCTACCCATCATGAGGCCTGTTCCACCCACCACACATTCCAATTGGCCAATATCACATGATGTCCCAATGTCTATCACTGTAGACATTTGCTTCTGGTAGCCCTCAACACTATAGTGTGTGTGGTGCTTGTGATAACTATGTAACATGACAGTACAAGTCATTATTCATCTAGCAGTTGTATACACAGTCCTGTCAAATGTAAATTTGTGTGTGACTGAGTGTTGTGTGTTTGTTTCCAAAGGAATGGTTTATGACCCATTCACACACACTGCACTACCCATTGCCCTAGTTTGATGTCAGTCACCTTGAAGTACCCCTTTGGACAAGGATCTTCCCTATAAGCTCTGTGGCACATGCAATAACTGTGTGATGTAGTAGTTCTAATCCCAGCCATGGTAACTGTGAAACTCTGTGTGTGTGTAAGTATCAATGCTTTTGAGGCCATTCAGTCACTACACCTTCCATTGCCCTACTTTAGCAAGTCTGCTGATGTCATTCAGCTTGAAATACACCTTTGGAGACTGGCTAGCCATATAAGCTCCGTGGCACGTGTTATAACTGTATAGTGCAATGTACTAGTTAGGTAGGAGTTCTAATCCTGAGTCTGACAACTGTGAAACTGTGTGTGTAGGGATCAATGCTTTTGAGGCCATTCACAGTCACTACATGTCCCATTGGCCTACTTTAGCAAGGCTGCTGATGTCATTTACCTTAAAATACACCTTTGGAGAAGGGCTAGCTCTGTATGCTCCATGGCATGTGTTATAACCATGTAATGCTATAGTTTGATGTACTAGTGAGGTTAGAGTTCTAATCCCAGACATGGCAACTGTGAAACTCTGTGTGTTTGTGTGTGCAGGGCTCAATGCTTTTAAGGCCATTCACAGTCACTATACCTCCCATTGCCCTACTTTACCAAGGCTGCTGATGTTATTCACCTTGAAATACACCTTTGGAGAAGGGCAAGCCCTATAAGCTCTGTGGTGCATGCTATAAGTTCGTAATGCTATAGTGTGATGTACTAATTAGTAAGGAGCTCTAATTCCAGACATGGCAACTGTGAAACTCTGTGTGTGTAGGAATCAACGCTATTGAGGCCATTTACAGTCAGTAGACCTCCCATTGCCCTACTTTAGCAAAGCTGCTGTCATTCGCCTTGAAATACATCTTTGCAGAAGGGCTAGCCCTATACGCTCCGTGGCATGTGGGATAACTGCATGATGCTGTAGTGTGATGTACTAGTTAGGTAGGAGTTTTAATCTCAGACACGGCAACTGTGGAACTCTGTGTGTGTGTGTGTAGACAGTAATCCTTTTGAGGCCATTCACAGTCACTACACCTTCCATTGCCCTACTTTAGCAAGGCTGCTGATATCATCTACCTTGAAATATACCTATGGAGAAGGACTAACACTATAAGCTCTGTGGTGTGTGTCATAAGTGGGGCACAATGTAGCAGCAGTAACTACACAGCTATGGGTTTGAATCCCATTTGTGTGTGTACCTCATAGTTTTTGTCCCTATTTACAGCCAGTACACATCTCAGATCCTGACTTTTGCAGGCCTGCAGATATCGTCCACCTTACAAGTATCTGTTGCGAAGCCTATACCAAGTCAGGTCAGTGGTGCATATGGTAACTGTGTAACATAATGGTTTGTAAAGGTTGTTAGAATTTTGAACTTCATCCCTGGTAAATGTAAATGTGTGATTAGGGTAAAATTATTTTTGGGATCTCTCACCCACTACATCACCCAATGCCAGTATTTACAAGGGTTGGTGATGTTCCTCACCTTAGAAGTACCTTGGGACAATATCCATCCAATAAGCTTTGAGGCACATGCAATATATGCGGTACACTGTAGTAGCAATACATAGCAAAGTAGGGGGTTGAATCTCAGTACTGGAAAGTGTGTGTGTGTCGTCAGTTTCCTCTATGGAGGTTGTTGTGATTGTGTAATGACAGGATTCATTCTGGGGTGGGTTTTGCTAAATTCTTATACTGAGGACCTACTATATGCCACAATGTCCACCTTACAAGGACAACAGATGTCAAACAGCAGAGAGGCTGGTCTAGACACTTCATAGCCCTACATGTTACATTATGCATCAGTAAACAATATAGGCAGCCCTTGTATTACCCAGAGAACACTCTCAACCCATGTATCATACACAAACACACTTGGCTAGGCAACAACCATTATACTGTAGTTTACTGCATATTGCCAACAGATAGTAGCCATGGTGTGATTGCAGTGGACTACATGCCTGTTGACCACAACACTGTCACTGACATTAGAATGTACTGTGATGTGTAGCATCTCCTGACTGAGTGTGTGTTATCCAGCAAGTAAAAGGACATGGCACCCTGTTCCATCCCTACAATAAGCAAATAATTGCTTACAGTGGTCCTTTGCTATGTTCCCCACTGGACACCTGCAACAACTGTAGTGTCTGCAAATGTAACCCACAAAGGGAATACCATGCCTTATAAACCTGCCCTGTATGGACAGATACCACTACCACCATTGAATACCTTATCCGGCTGTCAATGTAGGGGAAGGCATGACCTCAGTTCCATAGCCAGGTCTCACCACATGATGTCAGGAATGCCACAACAGATCATAACAATCTGTCCACACAACATGCCCTAGAGACCCCAGGTACACTTCCACACATCACAGAACATGCATGTGGGACATGTGCACAACCCAGACACTGTCCATGTTATGGAATATAGACAACATACACAGCAAGCATTGCACAGCACTGGCCACCCACAATAGTAACCCAGATGAGTGAATGGTGAATACAATACCTACTCGTGTGGGCCAACCCAGGGACTACACCCTTGAGCCACACTGGAGACCATTGGCATGTGGCCTGATGCCAAGTTATTCCCTTTTCCTAGCCTTGTGCAGCCATCTGGCACAGTCAACTACTACACACCTGTAAAGCAATGAACCCATGCATGTCAGTACTGGCAAGTGTGTGTGTGTGTGTGTGTGTGTGTGTGTGTGTGTGTGTGTGTGTGTGTGCAGATTAATGATTTTGAAACCATTTACACTCACTACACCTCCCATTGCCCTACTGTAGAATGCCTTCTGATGTCAGTAACCTTGAAATAACCCTTTGGCCATTTACCAGCCTGATAAACTCTCTGGTGAATGTGATAACTGCGTAAAACTGTATAGTAGCAAATTAGTTAGTTAGGAGTTCTAATACTGATCTTGCCAACTGTGATAATGTATGTGAGTTCCTGAGAGTGTGTGGTTGTGCCTTCCTTAACACCTGCTTTTGTGGACAGCCACATGTACTACACTTCCCTTATCCCTCCTTTATCACTGTTGCTGATGTCACTCACCTTCAAAGATACCTTTGGACAGTTCTCCACCATGTACGCTCTGTGGTACATGCAGTAACTGC